>NC_091504.1:6629534-6747046 GCF_947461875.1 Haliaeetus albicilla | reverse complement strand
GGTCTGGCGCAGGCGGGTGATGGAGCCGTGCCCCAGGCCCCCCACCACCGCCATCAGCGTGTTGAAGTTGCGCAGCTCCAGCAGCCTCTGGGGGGGGGGGTGTCAGGGCTGGGGGGCATTGCTATGGGGCAGGGCTATGGGGCTGGGGGACTGCTGTGGGGTAGGGGTACTGCCACGGCGCATTGCTATGGGGCAGGGCTATGGGTCCTGCAGTGGGGCAGGGCTGGCCGTGGGGCACGGCCACAGGTCTGTGGGGCCGGCCATGGGGCGCTGTGGGGCAGGGCTATGGGGCCGGCCATGGGGCAGGGCTGTGGGGCTATGTGGCTGGCTATGGGGCAGGGCTGTGGGGCCAGCCATGGGGCAGCACTAGGGGTCTATGGGGCCGGCCATGGGGCAGGGCTGTTGGGTGATGTGGCTGGCCGTGGGGCAGGACTGTGGGGCGATGTGGCTGGCCATGGGGCAGGGCTGTGGGGCCAGCCATGGGGCAGCACTATGGGTCTATGGGGCCAGCCATGGGGCACTGCTACAGGGTTATGTGGCCAGCTGTGGGGCAGAGCTATGGGGCCGGCTGTGGGGCAGGGCTATGGGGCCAGCCATGGAGAAGGACTTGGGAGCTATGGGGCTGGCCATGGTGAAGGGCTTTGGGGCTATGGGGCCGGCTGTGGGGCAGGGCTATGGGGCCAGCCATGGAGAAGGACTTCGGAGCTATGGGGCTGGCCATGGGGCAGGGTTATGGAAAATGGGGCCAGCCATGGGGCAGGGCTTCGGGGCTATGGAACCGGCCGTGGGGCAGGGTTATGGGGCCCGCCATAGCGAATGGATCTGGGGCTATGGGGCCAGCCATGGGGCAGGGCTATGGGGCCGGCGTGGGTCACCTGTGCGACGTGGAGGAAGCGGGTGAGGACGCGGGCGCGCTGGGGGGGCGCGGGGGGGCTCAGCACCAGCAGCTGCACCCAGCGGGAGACCCCGTTGGAGAGGGCGATGACACGCTGCAGGGCCGGGCTGCCGGCGGCACAGCCGCGCCGGGCGAAGCTGCGGTAATCCTGCAACTGCGCGCACGCGGCCCTCGCACGCGGGCGTGCGACACGGCGGGGAGCGGGCCCGCCACGCGCGAGGGCGTGCGAGGGAGAGGGGAGCCAGCCCAGGGGCGCGCGGGGGAGAAGGGGACCCCTGCGGGTCTTGCACGGGGAGGGGACCCGGCCCAGGGGCGCGCGAGGGAGAGGGGACGTGTCTGGGTCTCGCACGCGTGCGTGCGACGGAGGGGCGCCCGGCGCAGCTTTGCGTGGGGGGCGCGCGACAGAGGGGGACCCGGCCCGGGGGTGCGCGATGGTTGGCGACCCACGTGGGCCTCGCACGAGGGCGTGCGACGGAGAAGGGACCCGCCCCGGGGGCGTGAAACAGAGGGGAACCCGTCTGGGTCTCGCACGAGGGCGTGCAACGGAGGGGAACCCACCCCGCGGGCGTGCGAGGGAGGGAGATCCGTCCCAGGGCCGCGCGACGGAGGGGAACCCGTCTGGGTCTCGCACGAGGGCGTGCAACGGAGGGGGACCCGTCCCGGGGGCGCGCGATGGCCGGGTGCGGGTGTCGCACGCGAGCGTGCGAGGGGCGTCGCGCTCACGTGGACGCGGGCGAAGGCGCGGTGCTCCAGGTGGGTGAGGTGCTCGGCCAGCTCGGACGCCTCCAGGTGATCCAGCAGCAGCGAGGTTTTGCGCTGGGTGGGGGGGCCGGGGGGGCGGCTCCTCCTGCTCCCCCCCCGGCGGCGCCGGCCTGCAACCCCGCGCACGCACACACGCGCTCAGGGGGCTTTGCACGCGCACGCGCCCCGTGTCCCCGGGCGCGCGTGCGCGCTCCTTGCACGCAGCCCCGTCCCCGTGCATTCACGCGCTCTGTGCACGCAGCCGTGTCCCCGTGCACGCCATCTCCGTGTCCCTGTGCACGCACACACCTCGCACACACACCCCCATCCTCGTGCACGCAGCCGTGTCCCTGTGCACGCGCACACATACACACACACCCTTGTGCACACAGCTGTGACCCTGTGCACACACCTCATGCACACCCCCATCCTCGTGCACGCAGCCGTGTCCCTGTGCACGCACACACCTCACGCGCGCGCACACACCCTTGTGCACACAGCTGTGACCCTGTGCACACACCTTGCACACACACACCCATCCTTGTGCACGCAGCCGTATCCCTGTGCACGCACACACCTCGCACACACCCCCCCCTCCTCGTGCACGCAGCCGTGTCCCTGTGCACGCACACACCTTGCACACACACCCCATCCTCGTGCACGCAGCCATGTCCCTGTGCACGCACACACCTCGCACACACACCCCCCTCCTCGTGCACGCAGCCGTGTCCCTGTGCACGCACACACCTCGCACACACACCCCCATCCTTGTGCACGCAGCCGTGTCCCTGTGCACGCACACACCTCATGTGCGCGCACACACCCTTGTGTACACAGCTGTGACCCTGTGCACACACCTCGCACACACCCCCCCCTCCTCATGCACGCAGCCGTGTCCCTGTGCACACACACACCTCGCACACACACCCCCCTCCTCGTGCACGCAGCCGTGTCCCTGTGCACGCACACACCTCGCACACACACCCATCCTCCTGCATGCAGCTGTGACCCCGTGCACGCACATCTCCGTGTCCCTGTGCACACACACACCTCACGCACACCCCCCCCTCCTCGTGCACGCAGCCGTGTCCCTGTGCACGCACGCTCCACGCAGACGTGCCTGTCCCTGCACATGGTCACACCTCGTGCACACACTTGTGTCCCTGTGCACACACACCCTCACCGTGCACACAGCCCCGTCCCTGGGCACACACATGCTTCGTGCACACGTGCCCGTCCCTGCGCACCCCCCCGTGTCCCTCTGCACACACACGTCCCCGTGCGTGCTCGCCCCCTTTGCACACGCGCGCCGCGTGCACGCCCGCCCACGTCCCCGTGCACGCACACACCTCGCACGCACACGTGTGCCCCCCCGCCCCACGTACAGGCTGTCGAGGTCGATGCGGGGTGTCGGGGTCCCCCCCCGGCCCCCCGGCCCAGCGCCTCCCGCAGCACCCGGATCCGGCCCAGCAGCTCGGGGTCCCCGGCCAGCTCCCCCGGGAAGGCTCGCACCCAGTACCTGGGGGGGCAGCGGGGGGGGCCAGGGGGTCGGTGGGGGCTGGGGGGGGCCCCAGAGGGGGTCTAGGGGGTCCCAGGGGGGCTGTGGGGTCCCTGAAGGGCTTTTTTGGGGTCACCAGAGAAGGTCCAGGGGGTCCGGGGGGGCTATGGGGTCCCTAAAGGGCTTTTTTGGGGTCCTAGGGAGGCTTTGGGGTCCCCAGAGAAGGTCAAGGGGGTCCCAGGTCCCAGGGGGGACTATGGGGTCCCTAAAAGGTTTTTTTGGGGTCCCAGGGGGGCTTTGGGGTCCCCAGAGAAGGTCAAGGGGGTCCCAGGGGGGGCTATGGGGTCCCTGAAGGGCTTTTTTGGGGTCCCCAGAGAAGGTCTAGGGGGTCCCGGGGGGGCTATGGGGTCCCTAGAGGGTTTTTTTTGGGGTCCCAGGGGGGCTTTGGGGTCACCAGAGAAGGTCCAGGGGGTCCCGGGGGGGCTATGGGGTCCCTAAAGAGTTTTTTGGGGGTCCCAGGGGGGGCTTTGGGGTCCCCAGAGAAGGTCTAGGGCGTCCCGGGGGGGGCTATGGGGTCCCCGAGGGGGTTTGTGGGGTCCCCGGGGGGGGCGTGGGGTCCTTAATGGGGGGGGTTGGGGTCCTTGAAGGGGGTCTAGAGGGTCCCAGGGGGGCTATGGGGGGGCTATGGAGTCCCCAAAGGGGGGGGGGTCCCAGGGGGGCTTTGGGGTCCCCAGAGAAGGTCAAGGGGGTCCCAGGGGGGCTATGGGGTCCTCAAAGGGGGTCCAGGGGGTCCCTAAAGGGTTTTTGGGGTCCCAGGGGGGCTTTGGGGTCCCTAAAGGTTATTTTGGGGGGTCCCAGGGGGACTTTGGGGTCCCCAGAGAAGGTCAAGGGGGTCCCAGGGGTGCTGGGGGGGGGCGCTATGGGGTCCCCAAAGGGGTTTTAAGGGGACGTGGGGGGGCTACGGGGAGCTATGGGGTCCTCAAAGGGGGTCTAGAGCGTCCCAGGGGGGCTGGGGGGGGCTATGGGGGGCTACGGGGTGCCAGGGGGGGTCCCCGGGTTCCCCAGAGATTTGGGGGTCCCGGGGGGGGTCACTCACCGGACGAGGTGGCTGATTTTGAGGCACAGGGAGGGGCCCTCGTCCGAGCCCCCCGACTCCTCGACGGTGGGGGGGTGTCAAGGAACCTGTGCTGGGGGGGGGGGCTATGCGGGGTCCCGCGGTTTTGGGGGGGCTATGGGGTGGTCCCACGGGGTCTATGGGGGGGGTCCCAAGTGTTCTGGGGGTTATGGGGGGTTCCAGGGGGTTTGAGGAGTCCCAGGGGGTTGGGGGGGGGGCTTGGGGGGGGCCCAGGGGTTCAGGATGTCCCGGGGGGGGGGGATCCCGAGGGTTTTAGGGGGCTATGGGGGGCCCCATGGGTTTGGGGGGGGCTATGGGTGGGGGTCCCCAAGGATATATGGGCAGCAGCTGGGCCAGGGGTCTCAGGAGTTGGGGGGGGTCCCGGGGGGGGGGTCCCAGGGGTCTGGGGGGTCCTGGGGGGGTCTGGGGGATCCCGGAGGGGTTTGGGGGGGCCGGGGGGGTCCCCAAGGATATATGTGCAGCAGCTGGGCCGGGGGTCTCAGGAGTTGGGGGGGGTCCCAGGGGTCTGGGGGGTCCTGGAGGGGTCTGGGGGATCCCAGGGGATTTGGGGGGGCCGGGGGGGTCCCCAAGGATATATGTGCAGCAGCTTGTCGGCCAGCTCGGCGGGGGGCAGGTACCAGGGGTGCATCATGAGGAAGAGCCGGACGAGGTGGGGGTCCCGCACCTTCCCCTGTGCGTCTGGGGGGGGGGGGGGGGCCAGGGCTGCGTCACCCCCCCGGGACCCCCAAGTGTCCCCTGGGACCCCCAACCCCCCCACGCTCAGAGACCACCCAGCATCCCCAGTCCCAGCAAAGCCCCCCCAAAGACCCCAAATCCCAGGGACTCCCCCAAAGACCCCAAACCCCAAGGACTCCCCCCCCAAAGACCCCAAATCCCAGGGACCCCCCCAAAGACCCCAAATCCCAGGGACTCCCCCCCAGAGATCCCAATAGCATGGACCCCCCCCAACACCCCCCCCACCTACCCCAAAAACACCACTGCCCCCCCCAGTCCAAGGGACCCCCAAACCCACAGCCCTCCCCCAAAATCCCACAGCCCCTCCCAGAGACCCCAAGCCCAGGGGGGCCCCCCCCAAATCCCGCCCCCCCCGAGCCCCCCAGACCCCAGGACCCCCCCCCCAGACCCCAGGGCCCCCCCAAATCCCGGCCCCCCCCCACCGAAGGCGGCGATGCAGCCCTGCAGCAGCTCGTCCAGCGTGTGGCCCTGATCCAGGTCCAGGGTGCAGCTCATGGTGGGACCCCAAAATTTGGGGACCCCCCCACCCCCCCGGCCCCGTGCTCCTGGGGGAAGGGGGGGCGAGGGGGGGGGGGGTGTCAACACCCACGTCCCCGCTGGCACCCCCAAAACCCCCCAAAACTGGGGGGGGGGGGGGTCCGGGGGGGTCCCCTGGTCCCGGTTTGGGGGGTCTGGGGGTCTCGGTTTGGGGGTCCCAGGGGGTCCTGGGGGGGTCCCCTGGCCCGGGGGGGGGTGTCTCATTTTGGGGGTGCTGGGGGGGTCCCCATGCTGTCACCCCCCCTCGCCCCAGACGTGCTCTTGCACAAGCTCTTGCACAAGCCTTGCACAGGGCTGGGGGGCTCCAACCCCCCCCCGCACCCCCAATTCCCCCCCCCCCCGGTCCTGCTCACCCCGATAAGGCTTCGCTTCCTGCCCCACCAGTTCCGGAGTCGTCCCAGTAAGGGGGTGTGGGGGGGCACTGGGAGGGACTGGGGATATGGGGGGGCAGCGCCCGGACCTCCCCTTTGAGCCTCTTGGCTGGGACCGGCCCAAGTCGGGGCTGGTGCGGTGGTGGCCCCAGCTCCCCATACTGGGAGCACTGGGAGGGGGGAGGCACTGGGAGCGCTGGGAGGGGGGGTGCAGGAGGAACTGGGAGCACTGGGACGGGGGTACCCTGGGGCACTGGGGGCATTGGGATGAGGGTACCCTGGGGCACTAGGATGGGGGCCACTGGGAGCACTGGGATGACAGTACCCTGGGGTACTGGGAGCACTGGGTCGGGTGTATCCCGAGGCACTGGGAGCACTGGGACGAGGGTACCCTGGGGCACTGGGAGCACTGGGATGGGGAGCCCTGGGGCACTGGGAGCTCTGGGACGGGGGTACCCTGGGGCACTGGGAGCTCTGGGAGGAGGGTACCCTGGGGCACTGGGAGCACTGGGAGGAGGGTACCCTGGGAGCACTGGGAGCACTGGGACGGGGGTACCCTGGGAGCACTGGGAGCACTGGGAGGAGGGTACCCTGGGAGCACTGGGAGCACTGGGAGGAGGGTACCATGGGGCACTGGGAGCACTGGGACGGGGGTACCCTGGGGCACTGGGAGCACTGGGAGGAGGGTACCCTGGGGCACTGGGAGCACCGGGCCGGGGCTCTGGGGGGGGCCCCGGGGGGTCCCGCACTCTCCCACCGCTCGCTCCGACCCGACCCCCCCCCGCACGGACCCACCTGCTCCAGCGGCCGCGGCGGTGGCGGGAGGACACGGGGGGGGCGGGGGCGGGGCCGGGGGAGGGGCGTGGCCGGGGGGTGGGTGGGGGGGTGGGTGGGGTGGGGGGGGGGAAGTGGTTTGTGGTTAAACAGAAACGCGGCGGCCGGGACCGCCCCGGGGAGGGGGGGGACACACACAAATACCCCCTGGACCCCCAAACAGCCCCTGAAGCCCCCCAACCCCCCCCAGGCACACCCCGCCCCCCCCAAGTACCCCCCCAGGAACCCCAAACCCCCCCAAGGACCCCTAGACACCCCCGGACCCCCTAAATCCCCCTTGAAGCCCCCCCCCGGCACCCCAAATCCGCCCCGAGCCCCTCCAAATCCCCCTTAAACACCCCAAATCCACCCCCCCGCCCCCCCCGGGGGGGTCAAACCCAGCCCCAACCCCCCCTCCCCATCTCCCCATCCAGCCCCCCCCCCCCCCAACGCCTGGGTCCCCTCCTGTCCATGGAAGGGGGGTTGGGGGGGGGGCAGTGGGGACCCCCCAACACTTGTGGGGGGGGGATTTGCAGACACACACCCCCCCCCCCAGCGTGGGAAGCAGAACCCCCGCGGTGAAACCGGGAGCCGCCCCCCCCCCCCGCGGTGACAACCGCGCCCCACCCCGCCCGCATCCGGACGCCTGGGTCCCCTTTGGGGGGGTCCCCGGAAATCCGCCCCCCCACCCCGTCAGCCCCCCCACCCAAGGCACCCAGGCGTCCGGGACCCCCCACCGCCCCCCCCCCCCCAAGGGCACAATTTTGGCGACATTTCCTCCCCCCCCCCCCCCCCAATTTCCCCACTGACCTTCTGGCCCCCCCCAAGGCATCCGGGCCCCATCCGGGCTAATTAAGGCTCACGAGCAGCAGCTGCTAATGAGGGGGGGCACCCCCCCCAGCTGCTGGTGATTTGGGGTGGGGGGAGCCCGGACACCTGGGTGCTCTGCTGACCCCCCCCCCCCCCCAGGGGGATGGGGGAAGCAAACAAGAGAAAAAACTTCATTTCCTTAATTTCTTTAATTCCTTTCATTTCCTTAATTCTCTTTATTTTCCTTAATTTTCTTTATTTTCCTTAATTTTCCTTTATTTTGCTTTATTTTCTTTATTTTGGGAGGGGGGCACCATCAGCAGCCCCCCCACTCCAGTTCTCCCAGTAAGGCCACTGGGCCACACCCAGTTCCCGCCGCGGGGGGGGTGGGGAGAAGGGATCGCCTCCCCCCAATAAATTAAAAATGACTATTTTTTTAAAAAAAACCCAAATGAGCCCCAAACAGCGGGTGGGGTCCCCCACGAAGGACCCGGGTGTCCGGGCTGGCTGGGGGGGGGAAGAGACCCCCCCTGAGACCCCCAATTACAGGGTGGGATTTCAGGGGGGGGGTGTCAAAACCCGCAGCAGGGTCCGTGGGGACCCCGGCATGGGGGGGGGGGGGGCGACACCCAGGCCAGTTGTAGGGGGACCCCCACCCCAATTAGTATAGGGTGGGATTTGGGGGGGGGGTGTCTAAGCACATAGTGGGGTCTGGGGGGGGAGGACCCTGGTGTTTGGGGGGGGACCCCGGCTTTTTGGGGGGGGGCTACTCGCGGGGCTCATCGGGGGCGGGGATGCGGTGGCGGGTGGGCTCGGCCCCCCAAATCTCCCGGGCGTACTGGGCGATGGTCCGGTCGCTGGAAAACTTCCCGGAGGCCGCCACGTTCCTGATCACCATCCGCGTCCACTCCCGCGCGTTCTGGGATGGGGGGGGCAGTGGGGGTCAGGGGGGGCCGCACCCCCAAATATCCCCTCAGACCCCAAGGGGAGCCCCCTGGACCCCCCCCCATCCCCTCCCGCATCCTGCTGTCCCCTCCCAGCCCCCTCTGGACCCCTTTGTGCCCCCCCATCTGTCCCCATGGAGATTTGGGGACCCCCCCCCCCGGACCCCCCATCACCTCCTCCTTGGGGTCTAGGGGTTCCCCCTGGCCCCCCTCCAGGGTTTTGGGGACCCCCCCCGGACCCCTCCATCCCTTCCTACATCTTGCTGTCTCCTCTGAGACCACTCTGTGTCCCAACCCCCCCCCCCCAAGACCCCCCCCCATCACCTCCCTGAGGTTTTGGGGACACCCTCCTTAGACTCCCTCCACCCTCCAAGGGCTCTGGGGGCGGCCCATTTTGGGGGGGGTCCCTTCCGGGGGGGTCCCCACCTTGTAGAGAGCGCTGACTTTCTCCTGGCACTTGACATAAGCCTCGTAGTCCGCAAACACCTTAAACCTGGGGGGGGGGGCACGGATATGGGGGGGTCAGGGGGGACCCAGGTGTCTGGGCCCCACAACAAAGGGGACCCCAGCATCTGAGCACCCCCCCCCAACTCCAACCCCCCTGAACCCGGGTCCTCCATCACCCAGGGACCCCCCTCCCCACCTCCCAGGGGACCCAGGCGCTGGGACCCCCAACCACAAAGGGGACCAAGGTGTTGGCCCCCCCACTGCAAAGGGGACCCAGGCGTGTAGCCCCCCACCACAAAGGGGACCCCAGCATCCAAGCTGCCCAACCCCAGGCCCGCCATTACCCAGGGACCCCCCATCCCACCTCCCAGGGGACCCAGGCACTGGGACCCCCCACCACAAAGGGGACCCAGGTGTGTAGCCCCCCCTGCCACAAAGCATCCGAGCCCCCCCCCCCAACTCCAATGTCCCAGACCCCAGGCCCTCCATCACCCAGGGACCCCCCATCCCACCTCCCAGGGGACCCAGGCGCTGGGACCCCCAACCACAAAGGGGACCTCAGGATCTGAGCCCCCCAAACTCAGGCCCTCCATCACCCAGGGACCCCCCTCCCCACGACCCAGGGGACCCAGGCACTGGGACCCCCAACCACAAAGAGGTCCCAGGTGTGTGGCCCCCCCCCACCGCAAAGGGGACCCCAGCATCCGAGCCCACCCCCAACTCCAACCCCCCTGACTCCAGGTCCTCCATCACCCAGGGACCCCCTATCCCACCTCCCAGGGGACCCAGGCGCTGGGACCCCCAACCACAAAGGGGACCCCAGGATCTGAGCCCCCCAAACTCAGGCCCTCCATCACCCAGGGACCCCCCTCCCCATGTCCCAGGGGACCCAGGCGCTGGGACCCCCCACCACAAAGGGGACCCAGGCGTTGGGACCCCCACCACAAAGGGGACCCCAGCATCTGAGCCCCCCCAACTCCAACACCCTCAACCCCAGGCCCTCCATCACCCAGGGACCCTCTTCCCCACCTCCCAGGGGACCCAGGCGCTGGGACCCCCCACCACAAAGGGGACCCAGGCGTGTGCCCCCCCCCCAAGGCCCCCCCAGACCTGTCGTGGTTCATGAGCATGTTGACGATGTCTCGGAAGAGGTCGGGCTGGCGGGGGCTGAAGAACCCACTGCTGAGCTGATCCACCGCCTGGCGCAGCTCCGGCAGCCGCTCGTAGTAATCGTGGGCGCAGTACCTGCACGGCATCGTCAGCCCCGGGTGGGGGGCACGGGGGGGTTGGGGGGGGGGTCCTGGGTGCCAAGGGGGGGGTAGGGAGGTCCTGGGTGCTGTGGGGAGCTATAGGGAAGCCCTGGGTGCCATGGGGGGTCCTGGGTGCCGTGGGGAGATATGGGGGGTCCTGGGTGCCGTGAGGTGCCATGGGGGGTCCTGGGTGCCATAGGGGGGGCGAGGGAGGTCCTGGGTGCCATGGGGTGCCGTGTGGGGTCCTGGGTGCTGTAGAGAGCTATATGGGGTCCTGGGTGCCGTGGGGTGCCATGGGGGGTCCTGGGTGCCATAGGGAGATATGGGGGGTCCTGGGTGCCATGGGGTGCCGTGGGGGGTCCTGGGTGCCATAGGGAGATATGGGGGGTCCTGGGTGCCAAGGGGGGGGGTAGGGAGGTCCTGGGTGCCATGGGGTGCCGTGTGGGGTCCTGGGTGCTGTAGAGAGCTATATGGGGTCCTGGGTGCTGTGGGGTGCCATGGGTGCCATAGGGAGCAATGGGGGGAGCCATGGGGAGCTATAGGGAGTCTCTGGGTGCTGGGGAATGCCATGGGGGGGTCTTTGGTGCCGTGGGGAGCCACGGGGGGGTCCTGGGAGCTATAGGGAGCCCTGGGTGCTGTGGGGAGCTATGGGGGGTCCTGAGTGCCATGCGGTGCCACAGGGGGTCGTGGGTGCCATAAGGAGCTATGGGGGGTCCTGGGTGCCGTGGGGAGCTATGGGGGTCCCTGGTTACCATGGGGGTGCAATGGGTGCCATTGGGGTGCAAGGGGGTCCCTGGGCACCACGGGGGTCCCAGGTCACCACGGGGTTTCGATGGATGCCGTCGACACCGCGGGGGTGCCGTAGGGTCCCTGCTCCCCACGGGGGGGAGCGATGGGGGCTGTAGGGGTGCAGCGGGGTCCCAGCCCCCCCAACCCGGGTGCCACCCACCCCTGACGGTCGAGGGCCTCGACGTCCTCCACCCGCATCCCGAAGATGAAGAGGTTTTCCTCGCCCGCCTCCTCCGCCATCTCCACGTTGGCCCCGTCCATCGTCCCGATGGTCAGCGCCCCGTTCAGCATGAACTTCATGTTCCCCGTCCCCGAGGCCTCCGTCCCCGCTGTCGAGATCTGCTCCGACAGGTCGGCCGCCGGGATCACTGCGGGACATGGGGTCCGTCACCTCGGGGTGCCCAGGGCCGTACCGGGCCGGCATCGGGGTGCCCAGGGCAATACTGGGGTGCCCAGGGTGATACCAGGGTGGTATTGGGGTGCCCAGAGTGATACCAGGGCAGTATTGGGGTGCCCAGGGCCATACGAGGGTGGTATTGGGGTGCCCAGGGTGATATTGGGGTGCCCAGGGTGATACCAGGGTGGTATTGGGGTGCCCAGAGTGATACCAGGGCAGTATTGGGGTGCCCAGGGCCATACGAGGGTGGTATTGGGGTGCCCAGGGTGATACCAGGGCGGTATTGGGGTGCCCAGGGCCATATGAGAGTGGTATTGGTGTGCCCAGGGCAGTATTGGGCTGCACAGGGTGATATTGGGGTGCTCAGGGTGATACCAGGGCGGTATTGGGGTGCCCAGGGTGATATTGGGGTGCCCAGGGTGATACCAGGGCGGTATTGGGGTGCCCAGGGCCATATGAGAGTGGTATTGGGGTGCCCAGGGCAGTATTGGGCTGCCCAGGGTGATATTGGGGTGCTCAGGGTGATACCAGGGTGGTATTGGGGTGCCCAGGGTGATATTGGGGTGCTCAGGGTGATACCAGGGCAGTATTGGGGTGCCCAGGGTGATATTGGGGTGCTCAGGGTGATACCAAGGCGGTATTGGGGTGCCCAGGGCAATACTGGGGTGCCTAGGGTGATACCAGGGCAGTATTGGGGTGCCCAGGGCCATACCAGGGTGGTATTGGGGTGCCCAGGGTGATATTGGGGTGCTCAGGGTGATACCAGGGCAGTATTGGGGTGACCAGGGCCGCGTGAGGGTGGTATTGGGGTGCCCAGGGCCGTATTGGGGTGCCCAGGGCCATATGAGAGTGGTATTGGGGTGCCCAGGGCAATATTGGGCTGCCCAGGGTGATATTGGGGTGCTCAGGGTAATACCAGGGTGGTATTGGGGTACCCAGGGACATATGAGGGTGGTATTGGGGTGCCCAGGGCGATATTGGGGCACTCAAGGTGGTATCAGGGCAATACTGGGGTGCCCAGGGCTGTACCGGGCCGGCATCGGGGTGCCCAGGGCAATACTGGGGTGCCCAGGGTGATACCAGGGTGATATTGGGGTGCCCAGGCCGGTATTGGGGTGCCCAGAGCCATACTGGAGTCATATTGGGATGCATGGAGCAATACTGGGGTTCCCAGGGCAATACCAGGCTGGTACTGGAGTGGTATTGGGGTGTCTGGGGCAATATCGGGGTACCCAGGGTCTTGGGGGACCCCAGCCTTTCTCAAGGGTGGTTCTCCAGGAAGCAGTTTGGGGGTGCGGGGGGGTCAGGGGGAGGTTTGGGGATGCAGGGGTGGTGGTTTAGGGGGTCCAGGTGGGTTTTGGGGTGCAGGGGGGTTTTGGGGGACCCCAACCCTTCTCAAGGGTGGTTCTCCAGGAAGCAGTTTGGGGGGGCGGGGGGGTCCGGGTGGGTTTTGGGGTGCAGGGGGGTGGTGGTTCACGGGGTCCGGGTGGGTTTTGGGGTGCAAGGGGGTTTTGGGGGACCCCAACCCTTCTCAAGGGTGGTTCTCCAGGAAGCAGTTTGGGGGTGCGGGGGGGTCAGGGGGAGGTTTGGGAAGGTGGTTCGTGGGGTCCAGGTGGGTTTTGGGGTGCAGGGGGGTTTTGGGGGACCCCTACCCTTCTCAAGGGTGGTTCTCCAGGAAGCAGTTTGGGGGTTTGGGGGGGTCAGGGGGAGGTTTGGGGAGGTGGTTCGGGGGGTCCGGGTGGATTTTGGGGTGCAGGGGTGGTGGTTCACGGGGTCCAGGTGGGTTTTGGGGTGCAGGGGGGTTTTGGGGGACCCCTACCCTTCTCAAGGGTGGTTCTCCAGGAAGCAGTTTGGGGGTTTGGGGGGGTCAGGGGGAGGTTTGGGGAGGTGGTTTGGGGGGTCCGGGTGGGTTTTGGGGTGCAGGGGTGGTGGTTCGTGGGGTCCAGGTGGGTTTTGGGGTACAGGGGGGTTTTGGGGGACCCCTACCCTTCTCGGCCAGGGAGACGCGGTAGTTCTCCAGGAAAAGGACCTTGAGGCGGTCGCCCACGGCTGGGTCGTGGTTGACCACGTCCCCGATGGAGGTCACCAGCTTGATGATCATCTTGGCCATGTGGTACCCGGGGGCTGCCTGGGGGGGGGGGGGGGGGCACAAAGGGGGGGTCACCCCCCTGCACCCACCCAGGGGACCCTGGGAGCCCCCTGACCCCCCCCCCAGGCCCTATAGAGACCCCTGGGAGCCCCCAAACCCCCACAGGGTGACCCGAGAGCCCCCCCAGTTCCCCTAGGGTCACCAGGACCCCCCCTGACCCCCCCCCAGGCCCTATAGAGACCCCTGGGAGCCCCCAAACCCCCACAGGGTGACCCGAGAGCCCCCCCAGTCCCCCTAAAGTCACCAGGACCCCCCTGACCCCTCCCCCCCAGTCCCTATAGGGACCCCTGGGAGCACCCCAGGCCCCATATGGACCTCTCTGACATCCCCCCCAGGTCCCTGTAGGGTCCCTGGGACCCCCTCACGTCCCTCCAGGACCCCCCTGATCCCCCCAATTCCCTCAGGGACCCCCGGGAGTCCCCCAAATCTCTATGGGCCCCCCCCCGGCACCCCTCGGGGCTCCCCCATGAGCCCCCCAAGACCCCCTGTGAGCCCCCCAAATCCCCATAGAACCCCCTGGGACCCCTATGAGCCCCTCCAAAGTCCCCATAGGACCCCTCTGATCCCCCCCCCCCCAGGAGCACCCCAGGACCCCATAGGACCCCTGAGAGCCCCCCCCCCCAGCCCCTCACCTTGCCCCCGATCATGACGGTTCGGGGCACGAAGGGTTTGTTGGGTTCCTTCTTGATCCCTGGGGAGGGGGGGGACCCCAAATCAGGGGGGGAGGCCCTGGAGGGGGGGCCCGGACACCTGAGTCCCCGGGTGTGGGGGGGGTCCCTGGAGGTGTGTGTGTGGGGGGGGGTCCCGCTCACGGTTGTAGAGGGTGATGACGTGGAGGCAGTTGAGCAGCTGCCGCTTGTACTCGTGGATCCGCTTGACCTGGATGTCGAAGAGGGACGCGGGGTTCACCCGCACCCCGTATTCCTTCTCCAGGAACGCCGCGAACTTCAGCTTGTTCTCCTGGGGGGGGGGGGAGCACAGGGGTGGGCACCCGGCCACGACCCCCCAGAACCCCCCCTGTGTCCCTGCAGCATCCCCTGTCCCCCCATCACCCCTACATCCCACCCCCGACCCCATAAGCCCCCCAGGGATCCCTTTCAGTTCCTGGAACCCCCATAAGTCCCCCAGGGACCCCAGAAGCCCCCCCCCCCCCGGATCCCATAAACCCCCCTGAGACCTCCATAAGCCCCTCACGGATCCCCTAAGTCCCCCAGAGACCCCCCCATAAGTTCTCAGGGACCCTCAAAGTGCCCCAGGGACCCCTGACCCCCCCCCAGAACCTTTAAGCCCCCCCCAGGGATCCCCTAAGTCCCCCAGAGACCCCCTGTAAGTTCCCAGGGACCCCTGAAGCCCCCCCCCAGAACCCGTAAGGCCCCCAGGGATCCCCTAAATCCCCCAGAGAGCCCCCCCTGTAAGTGCCCAGGGACCCTCTCTGTGCCCCAGAGACCCCCGTAAGTCAACACTTGACTCCATAAGCCCCCGCCGAGGGACCCCCATACCCTGTCTGGGACCTCCCATACCCCTTCCAGGGACCCCATAAACCCCCAGGGACCCCCACTGCCCCCCCATCACCCCCTGTATCCTGCAGCCCTTGATGTTCCCGCAGCGCCCCGGCCCCCCCAGCCCCCCGTGCCCCCCCAGTACCTGCTTGACCTTGGCCACGTCCCGGATGAAGCTCTCGTCATCCACGAAGTTGTGGAGCTTCTGGAGCTGGTCCAGGTCGGCCACGAAATCCTCCCCGATGCGCTGGGGGGCGGGGGGGGGGGTGAGGGGGGGGACATTGGGCACCCACCCCCACGGCACCCCACAGCACCCCTGCAGCACCCCACTGACCCCCATCCCCCCCCGAGCACCCCACGGACCCCACACAGCACCACAGGGGACCCTCAGGGACCCCTGTAACCCTCTAGGGACCCCCCCATAGCACCCCAGGGCCCCCCCAGCCCCCCAGGGGACCCTTAGGGGACCCTCCGGGATGCCCCTAGCCCCCCCAGGGACCCCTCTATAGCACCCCAGGGGAACCCCGTAGCACCCCAGGAACGGCAGAGGACCCTCAGGGTCCCCCCCAGCCCCCCCAGGGACCCCATGGGACCCCCCCGTCCCGCCCCCACCTGGGCGATGACCTCAGCCAGCCCCGGGTTGCAGAGCAGCAGCCAGCGCCGGGGCGTGATCCCGTTGGTTTTGTTCTGGAACTTGTGGGGTTCCAGCTCGTAGAAATCCTTGAACCTGCCCCGGGGGATGCACCCGTGTGGGGTGGGGGGCACCCACGGCCCCCCACCGCCGTGGGGGGGGTGGGAACCCACGGTAACCCACAGGGACCCACCACCATGGGGACCCACGGGGATGGGGACCCACAGCAATGGGGACCCTCGGGGACAGAGACCCACAGAAATAGGAACCCACAGCCGTGGGGACCCACGGGGACAGGGACCCACAGTGATGGGGACGGGGACCCACGGGGACTCACAGCAACGGGACCCACAGGGATGGGGACCCACAGCAGTAGGCATCCATGGCGACCCACAGCAATAGGGACCCACGGCCACGGGGACCCACAGGGATGGGGACCCACGGCAACAGGGACCCACAGTGATGGGGCTGGGGACCCACGGGGCTGGGGACCCACAGCAAGAGGGACCCACAGGGATGGGGATGGAGACCCACGGGGATGGGGACCCACAGCAATGGGGATGGAGACCCACAGCAGTAGGGACCCACAGCCGCGGGGACCCGTGGGGACAGGGACCCCACAGCGATGGGGATGGGGACCCACGGGGACTCACAGCGACGGGACCCATGGGGATGGGGACCCACAGCCATAGGCACCCATGGGGACCCACAGCAATAGGGACCCACAGCCACAGGGACCCACGGGGATGGGGACCCACGGCAACAGGGACCCACGGCAACAGGGACCCACAGTGATGGGGATGGGGACCCACAGGGACTGAGACCCACAGCAATAGGGACCCACAGCAATAGGGACCCACGGCCACAGGGACCCACGGGGATGGGGACCCACAGTGACATGGACACACAGCGATGGGGATGGGGACCCACGGGGACCCACAGCGATGGGGATGGGGACCCACAGGGACAGTGACCCACAGCCACGGGGACCCACAGGGACCCACAGCAATGGGGATGGGGACAAGGGACGGAGCCGGAGCGACACCGGGAGAGGACAGAGAGCCGCAGCAGGGACGGACGGATGGAGGGACAGGGGGCCGCGGCGGGGGGGGCCCTACACGCTGTTCTTGAGGATGTCGGAGTGGATGCGGGCGACGCCGTTGACGGCGTGGGAGCCCACGATGCAGAGATGCGCCATGTTGATGCGCTTGACGGCGCCTTCCTCCACCAGCGACATCCGCCGCAGCCGATCGTGGTCCCCGGGGAAGGTGGCGTAGACCCGCTGCGGGGGGACGCAGGCGTCCGGGGGGGGCACCCAGGCATCTGGGACCCACCTGCCCCCCTATTGCCCCCCGCCCTCCAGGGACCCCTCTGCCACCCAAGGACCCAGGTGTCTGGGGGGACCACCCCACCCATGGCAGCCCCATGGGGACCCAGGTGTCCGGGACCCCTCTGCCCCCCAAGTGCCCCCCCCCAGGGACCCATCCACCCCCCCATGGGGACCCAGGTGTCTGGGACCCCTCTGCCCCCCAAGTGCCCCCCCAGGGGCCCATCCACCCCGCAGGACCCAGGAGTCCACGTACCCCACTCCCCCCATCCGCCCCCCGAGGACCCCGCCATCCTGGCCGCATGCCCCCCCCGCCCCCATCTCCCCCCAACCCGCGGGGGGGACGCACATCGAGGAAGCGCTGGTTGATCTCGTAGATGATCTCGAGGTGCCGGGGCAGCAGCGCTTCGAGCAGGTGGACGGGCCATCGCTCCAGCGCCTCGGGCAGCACCGTGTGGTTGGTGTACGCGCAGGTCCGCACCGTCACCTCCCACGCCTGGGGGACACCGCACTTGGGGGGCTGCCCCATAGCGCCCTGGACCCACGGCGCTCCGGCCTGGGGACACCCTGTCCCGGTGGAAGCCAGGTCTGGGGAGCCCCATCCCTACAGCATCCCCTCCCTAGGGGACCCCCTGCCCCATAGCACCCCGCACCTGGGGGTCCTCCTGCCCCACAGCACCCCCTCCCTGGGCAAAACCAGACCCCGGGAGACCCGTGGCCTTAGGGGACGCCCTGCCCGTGGGGTCCCCACTCTGCGTCCCCCCCTCCGTGTCCCACCTTGTCCCAGGTGAGCTGCTCCTCGTCCACCAGGATCCGCATCAGCTCGGGGATGGCCAGGGAGGGGTGGGTGTCATTGAGCTGGATGGCCACCTGTGGGGGGGGACACACCGCTCGCACGGGGACACGGCACGGGGACACGGGATGGGGACACGGGATGGGGACGTGGCACAGGGACACGGCACAGGGACATGGGATGGGGACATGGGATGGGGACACGGCACAGGGACACGGCACAGGGACATGGGATGGGGACAAGGGATGGGGACACGGGATGGGGACATGGCACAGGGACACGGCACAGGGACATGGCACGGGGACATGGGATGGGGACACGGCACAGGGACATGGCACGGGGACACGGCACGGGGACATGGGATGGGGACACGGGATGGGGACACAGGATGGGGACATGGCACAGGGACACGGCACAGGGACACGGCACGGGGACACAGCACAGGGACACAGGATGGGGACACAGCATGGGAACATGGGATGGGGACACGGCACAGAGACACAGGATGGGGACACGGCACGGGGACATGGGATGGGGACACGGCACGGGGACATGGCACAGGGACACGGCACAGGGACACGGCACCGGGACATGGGATGGGGACACGGGATGGGGACACGGCACAGAGACACGGCACGGGGATACGGCACAGGGACACGGCATGGGGACACGGCATGGGGACACGGCATGGGGACATGGCATGGGGACACGGCATGGGGACATGGCACAGGGACACGGCACGGGGACACGGCATGGGGAAATGGCATGGGGACACAGCACAGGGACATGGGATGGGGACACGGCACGGGGACACGGGATGGGGACACAGCACAGGGACACGGCACAGGGACACAGCACGGGGACACGGCATGGGACATGGGATGGGGACACAGCACGGGGACACGGCACGGGGACACGGCACGGAGACATGGGATGGGGACACGGCACAGGGACGTGGCACGGGGACACGGCACAGGGACACGGGATGGGGACACAGCATGGGAACATGGGATGGGGACACGGCACAGAGACACGGGATGGGGACATGGGATGGGGACACAGCACGGGGACACAGCATGGGGACACGGCACAGGGACACGGCATGGGGACATGGCATGGGGACACGGCACAGGGACATGGGGTGGGGACACGGGGTGGGGACACAGCACAGGGACACGGGGTGGGGACAGGGCACGGGGACACGGGATGGGGACACGGCACGGGGACATGGTACGGGGACACGGCATGGGGACACAGGATGGGGACACAGGATGGGGACAGGGCACAGGGACACAGCACGGGGACACGGCACGGGACACGAACATGACACGGGGCCACGGCTGGGCACTGGGACGTGGGAGGGGGACATGGTTTGGGGAGACAACACGGCGCAGCGACGTGACGTGGGGATGCGGTGCGGGGGGGGGACGCGCTGGGGACGGTGGCGTCACCTTGTCGGGGAAGGTGTCGAAGGCGGTGCGCACGGGGTCGCGGCTGCCGAACTTGGCGGACTTGAAGCGCCGGATGATGTCGTGCAGCGTGGCCGCCACCACGAAGTACTCCTGCTTCAGCCGCAGCTCCTTCCCCTCGAAGAACTGCGGACCCCCGAGCCACCGTCATGCCGGGACACCCCCCCCAAACAACCACGGGGACCCCAGACCCACCGTGACGCAGGGAACCGTGAGCCAGGGTGACACGGGGACCCCCAACCCACCGTGACACCGGACCCTTGACCCACAGGGACGCAGGACCCCCCTGACCCACAGGGACCCCAACCCACGGGGACGTGGGGACCCCCGACCCACAGTCACGCTGGACCCCCGACCCACGGGAACCCCAGACCCGTGATGACATAGGACCCCCCCACCCACCAGACCCCCAACCCACCATCACACCAGATCCTTGACCCACAGGGACACAGGACCCCCCTGACCCACAGGGACCCCAGCCCATGGGGACGTGGGGACCCCCGACCCATGGGAACCCCAGACCCACCAGACCACCATCACAACAGACCCCTGAGCCACCGTGGTCCCCAACCCACCGTGACACCAGACCCCAGCCCCCCAGCCATGGGACCCCAGCCCCACGGTGTCACAGGGACCCCCTGCACCCAGGCATCCCGGTACCCCATTGCCCCCCCACTGTCCCCTGGGGGTCCCAGCCCCCCCTCACGTTGTCGTTGGGGTACAGGACACGGGAGATGTTCTCTGCCAGGTTTCGGTCCAGCACAGCCTGGATGTAGCCCCCGACATTGACTGGGGAGATGGGGGGGGTGTCAGGGAGAGTCAGGGGGGTGGGGGGGCCCTAGGAGGGATTTAGAGGGGTGCCAGGAGGGGTTTAGGGGTGCATCATTACTCTAGGGGGGTATTTGGGGGCATAAAGGGGGTATTTGGGGGTGCAGGGGGACCCTGGGGGTGTTTGAGGGTGCATGGGGGGGGCATAGGGAGGTATTGGGAGTCTGGGGGGGTATTTGGGGGTGCAGGGGGAGCCCTAGGGGGATGTTTAAGGATCCTGAGAACGTTTGGGGGATGCAGAGGAGTTTTGGGGGTCCCAGGGGGGAGTATTTGGGGGTGCAGGGGTGTTTTGGGGTGCAGGAGGCCCTAAGGGGGCATTTGGGGGTCCCGGGGTGCGGTTTTGGGGGTGCAGGGGGGGTATTTGGGGGGGTGCTCACAGTCCTTGAGGTTGAACTCGTTGGGGGCACGGGCCGACCAGAGCCGCATCGTGTTGACCGTGTTGTTGCGGTACCCGGGCACCGGCGTGTCGTAGGGCAGCGCCAGCACCACCTGCGGCACGCGGCGGGGCCTCGCACACGCGTGTGCAAGGCCGGCACCTGCCCGCGCAACCCCCCCGCCCCGCCCCAGGCCGGCGGCGCACACCCGCCCCTCGCACGCTCCGTCCCAAGGCCGGCGTACGCGTGCGAGGGCAGCCTCGCACCAGCACCCTGCGCCCTCGCACGCTCTCACGTGCCCTTGCACACCTCCCTGCACCCTCGCACGCTCTTGCACGCCCCGGCGTGCTCTCGCACACCCCGGCACACCCTTACGTGCCCTTGCACGCCTCCCTGCACCCTTGCGTGCCCCGGCGTGCTCTCGCACGCCCCGGCACACCCTTACGTGCCCTTGCACGCCTCCCTGCACCCTTGCACGCCCTCGCACGCCCCTCGCATGCCCACCTGGGTGTCGAGCCACTTGGCGCCCTGGGGGCTGTGCTCGACGCGCCCGTAGAAGTGGACGGGGATGGTGTACTCGGGGCGCGCCTTCTCCCAGGGGTTCCCGTAGCGCAGCCAGTCGTCCGCCTCTTCCACCTGGGGGGGGGGCACAGCTGGGACACCCCCCAGGGTCACCCACACCCCTGTGCTCCCTCATCTGCTCCCCAAGACCCCCTGGGCCCCCTCCTGGATCCCCCCCCCCCAAGCCCTATATCTCTCATCTTCTCCCTGAGACCCCCCCCAGGTCGTTCCCAGGGCCCCCCCCGTGCCCACCGTTTGCTCCCTGGGACCCCCCACAGGACCCCAATGCCCCCTCATCTGCCCCCCCAAGATGCCCCAGAACCTCCCCAGGGTCCCCCAGGACCCCTATACATCTCATCTTCTCTCTAAGACCCCCCCTAGGACCTTCCCAGGGCCCCCCAGGACCCCCTACCCTATTCACCTCCCCCCCCCAGATGCTCAGGACCCCCCCCCCGTCACCTGCCAGCCCCCCGAGATCTTCTGGTTGAAGATGCCGAACTCATAGCGGATGCCGTAGCCGTAGGCGGCCAGACCCAGCGTGGCCATCGAGTCCAGAAAACAGGCTGGGGACGGGGGGGGGGTGTCACTGGGGTTGGGGGGGGGACACAACGGGGACATCCCGGGGGTGGGGGGACAATGGGGACCAGGAGCATTGCAGGGACATCATGGGGACTGGGGGGACACGGGGGACCACGGACATCCAAGGGACCAGGGGGGGCAATGGGGACCAGGAGCATCCCGGGGATGTCGCAGGGGCGAGGGACATCCTGGGGACTGGGGGGGGGGGGGACAGGGACTGGGGACACCCCAGGACTGAGAGGGGCCAGGGGCATCCTGGGGACCGGGGGGGGGGTTTCGGGGACCAGGGACACCCCGGGACTGCGGGGACCACAGGGATGTCCCTGGGGACATGGAGGGAACAGGGACCGTGCTGGGGACAGGGGGACCCCGGGGGGCTTGGGGGGGGGAAGAGGGTTCTTAGGCAAGAGGAGCGATGTTGGGGACACGGGGGTGACAAGGGGGGGGCGGGAATTGGGGACTATGGGGAGCTGGGGGGGACATCGAGACCCCAGGGGACCCCAGGCAGAGCTGGGGGGTGCTGCGCATGCACCCAGGACCCCCCCAGCACCCACCAGCACCCCGACCCCCCCCTCAGCACCCCCAGGCCCCCCCCCCCCCGGGCCCCCCACCTGCCAGGCGCCCCAGGCCCCCGTTGCCCAGCCCGGCGTCCTCCTCGATCTCCTGCAGCTCCTCCATGTCCAGCCCCAGCTGGGGGGGGGGGGTAGGACAGGGGGTCAGGGGGGACCCCAAAACCTGCCCCCCACCAGGTCTGTCCCGCTGCTCCCCCCCCCCATCACCCAGAATGACCCCACATCCCCCTGCCCATCCCCGCTATGCTACCCGTGCCCCCCTCTGCGTCCCCCCCCGGTCTCCCTCACGTCCCTCTGCTCATCCCCCCCACATCCCCCCCCCGTGCCCCCCCCGTCCCCCCCATCTCCCTCACATCCCCCCAATATTCTCCTTCTTGTCCCCTTACTCATCCCCCCCACGCTCCCCCCATTTCCCCCTGCTTGTCCCCTCCGTGCCCCCCCCACCCCCGTGTGTGTGTCCCCCCCCGTGTCCCCCCCCCCGTACCTGGTACACGGCCTCATCGCAGCTGTTCTGCAGCCCCAGGTTCACCATCGTGTTCTGCAGCGTCCGCCCCATGTAAAACTCCAGCGACAGGTAATAGATCCGCTGGGGGGGGGACACACACGACAGGAGGGGGTCAGAGACCCCCCCCGCGGCCACAGGGACCCCCCTCTGGAACACACACACACACACCCCCCCCCAGCCCCACCGCCCCCCCACCGCTATCCGGTGTCTGGATTAAATGGCAGCGGGTCAGCGACAAAGGTCAGGTTAAATTTAACTGTCCCAGATTTGGGGGGGGGGGGGGGTGGCCCAGACCCTCCTGTGACCCCCCCAAACCTGCACCCCCAAGATCCTGCACCCCCAAGATTCCAGACCTGCCCCCCCATGACCCTCCTGTGACCCCCCCGACCCCCCATAGCCCCCCCCGCCTCCTCCCAGTCCCTGTGCCCCCCCCCCCATGTCCCAGGGCCCCCCCAGAGCTCAGTTCTGCCTCAGGGACCCCCAGGACCCCCCCTGTGGGGGGTCACACACTGTGGGGTGTGGGGTCAGCAACCTCCAGTGTCCTCAGCTGCCCCAGTGACCTCAGTCCCCCCCCCGAGGACCCACCCTGGGGTCCTCATAGCAGGACTGCTGGGTGCGCAGCCAGCAGCCCCTGGGACCCCCAGGACACCCCCAGGATCCCCCCCCGATCCACCTTGGGGTCCTCATAGTAGTGCTGCTGGGTGCGCAGGCAGCAACCCCTGGGACCCCCAGGACCCTCTCAGCCCCCCCCGGAGTCCTTCTCATAGCAGGACTGCTGGGTGCACAGCCAGCAGCCCCCGGGACCCCCAGGACACCCCCAGGACCCCCCCCCGATCCACCTTGGGGTCCTCATAGCAGGACTGCTGGGTGCGCAGCCAGCAGCCCCTGGGACCCCCAGGACCCCCCCCCGATCCACCTTGGGGTCCTCATAGCAGGACTGCTGGGTGCGCAGCCAGCAGCCCCCGGGCCCCCCCTTGACGTCCTTCTCAACCCCCGGGCCCCCCCTGCGCCCCCCACCGCCGGCCCCCCCTTGGGGTCCTTCTCGTAGTAGTCCTGCTGGGTGCGCAGCCAGCAGCCCCTGGGATCCCCAGGACCCCCCCCCCCGATCCACCTTGGGGTCCTCATAGCGCTACTGCTGGGTGCACAGCCAGCAGCCCCTGGGACCCCCAGGACCCCCCCCCCCCGGACCCTTGGGGTCTTTCTTGTAGTCCTGCTGGGTGCGCAGCCAACAGCCCCCGGGCCCCCCCCCCGGCCCCCCCTTGGGGTCCTTCTCGTAGTAGTCCTGCTGGGTGCGCAGCCAGCAGCCCCTGGGACCCCCAGGACCCCCCCCCCCCGGACCCTTGGGGTCTTTCTTGTAGTCCTGCTGGGTGCGCAGCCAGCAGCCCCCGGGCCCCCCCCCCCGGCCCCCCCTTGGGGTCCTTCTCGTAGTAGTCCTGCTGGGTGCGCAGCCAGCAACCCCTGGGACCCCCGGGCCCCCCCTTGGTGTCCTTCTCATCCCCCGGGGCCCCCTTGAACGCCCTTCTCAGCCCCCGGGCCCCCCCCCCGGCCCCACCTTGGGGTCCTTCTCGTAGTAGTACTGCTGGGTGCGCAGCCAGCGCCCCACCAGGTGGTCGCGCACGGCGTGGGCCAGGGCCTGGTAGTAGTCGCGGGGGGTGGCCACGTTGCGGTCCTTGACCAGGGTGAAGTGGAGGTGCCGGTTAAAGCTCCGCTTCAGCTCCGACACGTTCTCGGCCCCCGCCAGCCCCCGCACGCTGATCTGCCGCCGCCGCTCCTGGTCGCTCAGGGGTCGCGACATGGTGCCGGGGATGGGGGGGGGGGTGTCCACGCACGATAGAGGGCCCGGGGGGGGGCGTGGGGGACACACGGAGCGCTCCGGAGCGGGCGAACCGGGGGGGGCCGGGGGGCTGGAGGCGGTGGCGGCCGAGCCCCGGGGGCTATGAGCGCCCCTTCCTTCATTATTCATGAGCGGGCGGTGCTTGCGAGGAGACACGCCCCGCCCACCGAGGGACAACCCCATCGCTTTTATTATTCATGAGCGGGCGGGGCTTCGCCCTACACGGGCTTGCCGCACCCCCTTGCGGGGCGGCGCCTCGTTCATTATTCATGAGCGGGCGGGGACACCGGTGACGGAAAGGCGTCCCTGGGGACCCGCCCCCCGCCCCCGGCATCACGCGTGTCCGTGGGAGGGGGGGGGGGTGTCCTCCACGCCCCCCCCCCCCCCAGTAACCGGAGCCGCTCTGAAGGTCGTGACATTTCAGGGACACCGCGACTGAGTGACAGCCACAGGGGTGGGGGGCAGACACCCCCCCGGCTCGGGTTTCACCGGGGGGGGGCACGAAACCTGACAAGGGGCTGGGGTGGGGGAGACAAGAAATAAGGGGGGACAGAGAAGGCGCGGGGGGGCGGGCGCAGGGGGGCCCCGCCCCAGCCTTTTATTCATACACAAAAGAAAGCAGGGGGGGAGGGGTGCAGGGGGCTTCTACGGGGGGGGGGGTCGAGGAGGGGGGACAGATGGGGGGGGGAAATCCCAGCATAAGAGGGGGGGCCCAGGTGGGTGGTGCTGCCCCCCCACCCCCGCGGCAGCCCCCATGTTATTGCCCCCCCTCCCCCCCCCCCATTTCAGGCCCGGCCCCCCCCCCCCGGTGTGGGGCACGGGGGGGGGGGGGGGGTGTCAAACCAGTTCACACGTGGTCCCGGGGGGGTGCGGGGGGGGGGAGTCCCTATGGTGGAAGAGTCCAAAGCCATGGGGCAGGAGGAGGGGGGGGTCTCCCCTCAATGGAGCAGTCTGGGGTGGGGGGGGCTCCCCACACCCCCCCCCGTGGAGGCGCAGTGCCGGGGGGGGGCTTGCTCTCTCCCCGGCCGTGCCCCCCCCCCGCCGGCTCAGTTCTGGGGGGGCGGCGGGGGGGGCGCGGGGGGCATGCCGAAGGGGGGCATGGCAGGCACCCCCATCCCCATCATGGTGACGAAGTTAGAAGGGTCCATGGGGGGGGGGCGGCGGGGGGGGCGGGGGGGCGTACATCATGCCCCCGGAGCCAGGGGGCGGCGGGGGGGGCGGGGGGGCCCCGGGGGGCAGGGGGGGCTGGACCCCGGGGGGCAAAGGCACCATGGAGGGGCTGCCTGGGAGTGGGGGGGCCCCCGTAGAAGCCGCACCCCCCCCCGCCGCACCCCCCCCCCGCCCCCTGCTGCTGCCAGGGCGGGAGGGAGCCGCTGCCAGCGCTCGTGGTGGTCGTCGTATCTGGGGGGGGGGAAAGGGGGGGCTTCGTTAGGCATCCACGCTAATTGCAGGGGGGATACAGCTCCCTCCTGAGTCCTTTGGGGGGGGCCAGAAGGAGCACGACCCACCTCCCCCCCCACCCCGGGGCACAGGTCTATTAATGCTGTGGGTTAATCAGGGGGTGGGGGGTCATTAATGGGGCTGGTTTAATTAAGGGGATGTTTAAGTTAGGGGGATGTTTTAATGAAGGGGTGGGGTGGTTTAATTAGGGGCAGAGAGGAGGTGCACCCCTTCTAATGCAGAGGGAGAGGCCCCCAAAAGGAACAAGCCCACCCCCCCATGGCACAGCCCCACAGCACCGGGTTAATTAAGGGCTTGGCTTAATTAGGGCATGAACTGAAGAACGTGGTTTAGTGCACGGGGGGGGGCACACACACCCCCTCTCCAGCACAGTGGGGGTGTCCCCAAAAAGAACACAACCCACCTCCCCCCCAACCCAGGTTAAAGGGGGGGATGACCCAAACCCCGGCACAAGGTTCCCAAACGCGGGGTGCCCCCCCCTTGCCGTGCCCCCCCCCCGGTGCCCCCCCCCCGTGCCCCCCCCACATTACTCACTTTGCTGCCACGGCAAGGGGGTGCTGCTGCTGCTGGGGGGCGGCGGTGGCTGCTGCTGCCATGGGGGGAGCGGGCCGGAGGGGGGGGGGCGGCTGCCCACCGGGCGGGGGGGGCGGGGGGGGCAGCATACCCAGCGGTGGCGGCATCATACCTGCGAGGGGGAGCGGGTTAGGGGGGGGCTGGGGGAGCCGGGGGGGAGTGGTGGTTTTGGGGGGGGGGGGGCAGCACTCACCTTTTCCCTGGTGCAGGCGATAGACCCCAGAGCCCACCGGCGCATTTCCCAGGTACTGATCTTGAGGGAATGAGAGACCGTCGCCTTAGCGAGGGGGGGGCCACTGCAACCCCTTCACCCCAAACACACACACACACACACACACACACCCCCCCCCGCCCAAAATCATATCCCACCCCCTCCAAACCAACTCGTCACCCCCTCCCTGAAGAACTGCCCCTGTTCTGATCCTGGAATCGGACACCATTGCCCAGGGGGACAAAAACCCTTTTTTACCCCCAACCACCCCCCCCCCAAAATAATCACCCCCAAAGTCATGTGTCCCCCCCAAAAACCCTCCCCGTTCTGACCTTGTGGTGAAGAAAAAACCCTCAGTGAGGGAGGGGTGCCAAACCCCCCTCTTTTTACTCCAGAAGTCCTCCTGCAGCCCCCCCAAATGCCCACCCCCCCTCAAAACCCCCCAGCCCCTCACCTAGAGGCAACGAGACCCTTCACCTCAAACCAAACCTCTGCCAAACCCCCCCTTTTCAGCCCAAAATCCCCCCCCACCCCCCCCCGCCCAGGATTGTCCTTACCCATGTGGTGGGGCCCCGGGTGCCCGGGCGGGTGGGGGCCCTGCCCCATGGGGGGGTGATGGGGCTGCATCCACGGGGGGGGCCCGTTGGGGTTGTGCTGCAGGGGGTGGCCCCCGTGACCCCCCCCCATGCCAGCCATGGGGTGGGGGAAGCTGTGGGGCCCCCCAGGCCCCCCCGGCCCCCCGTGCATCCCGTGGTAGGGCCGATTTTCTGAGGGAGTGGAGTTCATCCAGGGCGGGCGGCTCTGGAAAGAATAGGGTGGGGGGGTTAGGGGGTGCTGCCCCCCCCCCCCAATCCAGGAGGGTGTTTTTGGGGGTGGTGGTGGGGGGTTGTGTCTCACGGGGGGGGGCTGGCTGCTGGCCTGGCTGGCGGCGCGGTGGCTGCTGGAGAGGGGACTGTTGTTGTGGGCTGCGTTGGAGCTGACCGAGACGGGGGCTTCCCCCAGCTCTGCCATCAGTGACAGGTACTCCTTGTCCATCCGCGCCTTGTCCTGCGCCGACTGGGGGTCCCCGGGCCTGGGGGGGGGGGGGGGCGGAATTTGGGGAGGGGGGTGAGTTTGGGGGGGCGGTGGCACCCCCCAAGCGAGGCAGGAGGGGTACCGAGCACAGCACCCCTGCCGCTCGCTCCCCGTCCCTCTCCCAGCTTCAGGGAGGGGGGGGGTGTTTCCCTGCGCGCCCCCCCCAGGGGCACACGGGGGGGTTTGGGGGGACAGCAGGGGATTGGGGGGGCAGGGGGGCTGTCACCTGGCAAACTTGCAGTCGGAAGCGATGTGGCCGGCCCCCCCGCACTTGGTGCAGACGGTGGTGTTGGTGATGCTGCGGGTCTCGGTGCTCTGCCACGGCCGCAGGATCCTGGGGGGGTGATGGTGTTATTTTGGGGGTGCAAGGGGATCATTTTGGGGTGGGGGGGGGTCACCCTGGGGCCTCACTGACCGGTTATCATCCTCCCGCAGCGTCCCGTTGAGACGCGCCAGCTCCCGCAGCTGCATCTTCCGCAGGTCGTTCTGGTCCTCAGGCGTCTCGATGCCTTGCTTCAGGATGTTCCGGATCTAGTTTTGGGGGGAAAATAAGGTAAAAAAGGAACGGCTGAGCTGCCTACCCCCCTGCCCCGGGATCCCCCCGGCCCCCCCTTACCTGCTCCACTGCCTTCTTGACGTTCTCCATGGTGTTGGCAGTGACCAGGGCGTGGAGGGGCTCGTCCTCCCCCGGCAGCATCTGCCCATCCTTGCGGCCCACCTTGCCCTCCTTCACCGAGCCCTTCCCCCGGATCATGATCTTGGCGTTGCACTCCTTCTCGATGTTCTTCAGTGTGTTCCCTCTGGGGGGGCACCCACGCAGGAAAGGGGGGGTCACCCACGTGAGAAAAGGGTTGGGGGGGGGGGGGGGGAGAGACCCCACGACAGGACCCCGTAGGTGGGGAGAGCCCTGGACACACTGGCATCCTGCTATTGTTAAGAGCCCAGCCTCATTAAGAGCTCCACCCCCCCCCCCCCAAAATACTTTAGGAGATGCTGAGGGGGGGCACACCCTGGGCAGTGGGAGGGGAAGGGGGTCACCCACCCGAATTGGGGGGGGTGGGACCCCACGGTCCTGCTGGGACACCCAGACTGGGACCCTACAGGTGGGGGGAGATGGGGACCCAGCAGCACCCCAGCATCACTAGGAGCCTGGCCTCATTAAGCGCCCAGCATCATTAAGCACCTGGCCTCATCAAGAGCCCCCCCTCATTAAGCACCTGGCCTCATCAAGAGCCCCCCCAAGTTTCTGGGGTGACACCAAGGGGAGTGTCACCCACCCAAGATGCTGTGTCCGGCACCCCCCAATTCCCGCAGGAGGGCAGAGCCCTCCAGGCTTCATTAAGCGCCTGGCCTCGTTAGCAGCCCCCCCGGTTTCAGGGTGAGGGCGGGGGGACGACAGACGCACCTGGGGCCGATGAGGAGCCCCACGAAGTTGATCTCGGGGTACTCATCCTGCGGGATCATCACCTTGTCGCTCACCCGCGTCGCCGGCGGCCTGGAAGGGCAAAAATGGAGCGTTAAAACCTCAGAAAGACACAAATCTCCCCCAAAAACGCCGTGTTCCCCCCCCGTTCCCCCTCACTTGTAGTCGGCGGGGGGTTTGAAGTCGGGGTTGAGGGCCACCATCTCGGTGATGAGGTTGTGCCGCTCCTCCTCCAGCTTCTTACGGGTGCGGAACTCCCGGGTGTTGAGGCGCTTCCCCTCGCTGTTGTAGATGGGCTCCGGGGAGGGGGACCTGGGGGGGGCATCGGCACGGGGGGGTCACCTCACCGCCCCCCAAGCCCCCCACAACCCCCGACCTCCCTCTCTGCTACAGCCAGGATGGGGGGCTGCCCCCCCTCCCCACTCCCTTTCCCCAGGGGCGTTAATTCGGGCCCAATTAAGGGCCGGCCGAGCCCCCCCCGTCCCCCAGCCCCAAAACCAGCCGCTTCAGCTCCTTTTTGCCCTTCTCTCCCTCAGTCGGGGCAGCTTGGGCCTTTTTTTTTTTTTTTTCCTTTTCCCCTCGCTTTTTTTTGGCAAAAGTTTGGGTTTTGCCCGTTTCTCCCTTTTTTTGAGGCCTCGTTTTGCCCATTTCTCTGTTTTTTAAGAGGAAAAGCTTCCAGCTTTTTTGGGGGAAGCTTTTGGGTTTTTTTGTTTTGTTTTTTGGCAGCACAGCAGGTAAAGCTACAAACGGAAGAGTTAAGGTCGGTTTAGCAGAGCCATGTTCGGGGTGAGAAAAATCAGAATTATGATTAAAAATCAGAATTAAAAATCAGAATTATCATCGATTAAGAAAAAAAAAGTCACAATTCCTCAAGTTTTGGTTAAGTTATGGACCTTTTTTTCCCCCCCAAAATTGCAAATTTAGGATGAGGCTGCAAGAAGGGAAGAGATTACGCGGATCATCCAAAAAAATACATCCCGGGCGGCAATCGGAAACCTGCACCCGTTTTGGGGTGAGAAAGAAACTTTTCTGGATTAAAACCAGTTGGCGCCACCGTCCTCGCGGCCTAAAGGGAACTGTCGACACGCGAAACGAAAGGTCAGCTAATCACTGCTCGTTAATTATTAATTAATAACAACCCCCCCCTCCCCACCGCCACCACCGCAAGCAGGCGTCCGCCGGTAATTAGCGCTAACGACGCCCCAGCTCATTAACGATGCGCTCGGCCCTGGCGCGCTGCGGAGGAGCAAGTCAGGGTTATTGCGGATTTTCCTGGATTTCCCCCCAAAACCCAAGCGCCGGGTGGCCGATCTCTCCCCGCCCCCCGCCCCACCTCCGGCCCCGGCTCATTAGCGGCGGCGTTAGCCGGCAAAGTCGTTAGGCCCCCCGGCTGCCGCGGGGTGAGGGACCCCCGTTCTGCCCCTTCCGCTGCCCCGCCGCGGAAAAATTGGGCCACAATAGGCGAAAAAGGCGAGGGGAAGGGGGCGGAGCTGGAATTTGACCCCTTTTGGGGAGGAAAATGGCGGAAGTTGCCCTCCCGGAGCCGATTTTAACCAAATTGGGGTGAACTGAGGGAAAAAGGGGGCGAAGCGGCACCGGCGGGAGCCCCCGCCGCGGGCTTGGCGAGAAAAGCCCCGAATCGGGCGCTTTCCCCCCCTCCCCGCCGCGGGCGAAGCCGCCCCAGCGCCCGGCCCCCGTTAAGCTCCCGGAGCTCGTTAAGCCGCTGGGGCTAATTCGTCCGCCGGCGCTACTTAATCCGCCGGCGTCGTCGGGTTAACGAACGCGACCCCTTCCCCTGCGGCGGCCGGAGGGGCGGAACGGCGAGGCCTGGCCCCCCCGCGGCGGCAGGGCCGGGCCTGCTGCGGCGCCGGCGGAAATCCGTTAACGGTAATCATCATCGTAACGACAAGAATGATCAAAACCACAAAAAGCGTCTCAAAGAGCGAGCGGGAAGGCGGAAGGGTTACTGTCAGGGTGAAGGGTCCCAACCTGTCCTCAGGGTTAGGGGGGATGCCCAGGTCTCCCGTGCGCAGTTTGCGAGTCAGGTCTTCGATCTGCAGTTGCACTGGAAGAAACCCGGTTAGGACAGAAAAAAGGGTGGGAAAAAAGACAGAATTACCAAAAAAAGGACATTATTGCCAAAACAACAGACATTCTTACCCAGAAAAGCACATTATTACCATAAAACCAGACATTTCTATCAAGAACAGCACATTATTAGCAAAAAAACCAGGCAGTGTTACCAAAAAAAAACCAGACATTGTTACTAAAAATAGACATTGCTACCCTAAAACCAGACATTGTTACTGAAAAAAAAAAGCCCAGCAATTATTACCAAAAAGAGACATAATCACCATAAACCCAAACATTATTATGAAAAAACACACACAGGTATTTGTTACCGGAGCACCAGACCTCATTACCAATAAAGGCACATTATGACCAAAACCCCACACATTACAATGGAAAGACTAGATCCTATTACCAAAAAAACCAAACATTATTACCCAAAACAGAAGATTATTACTAAAAGGTAAACGTTATCACCTAAAAAAACCACGTTGTGACCAAAACCAGACATTATTACCAAAAAACCACACATTATTACTTTAGAAACACACATGATCACCTAAAAAGGTATGTTATTACCAAAAAAACAGATGTTATTACCCAAAAAAGGAGATGATTATCAAAAAGTCAGGCATTGTTACCCAAAAAAGGAAATTATAGTAAAAAAAAAAAAGAAACGTTATTACCCCCAAAAAGGACATTATTACCTAAAAAAACAAACGTTATTACCTAAAAACCCCAGGTACCCAAAAAAACACATTGTTACCTAAAAAACCAAACATTATCAGCTAAAAATCCAGACGTTCTCACCGAACCCCACCGCCCGCGGCGGGAAGCAGGAGCGCGGCGGCGGCTCCCCCTCCGCTTGCTTCGGCCACGTCTTCATCAGAGAGGGGTTGGTTATTAATTAGGAAGCAAAGCGGTGACGGGGAGGGGGGCCCCCAGCGGCCGCTGCCCCCCCACGCCCCAGGGCCCAAATTGGGCCCCAACCCCCCGTTTTCCGTCCATTCCCGCCCCGGGCGGGGGGGCAGCGGCGGCGGCGGCACTCCTTCAGGGACAATTAAGCGTCACCGAAAGGGAAAGTTGGCCAAAACCTCGCCGGGCTGCGACCTAACACCCCTCCCAGCCCCAAATCTGCCGTTTCTGGCCCCAAAGCGGTGGGGCGCACGTTACCGATGTAGGCGCGCTCCTGCTCGCGGGTGAGGCCAGGCGGGATGACGGTCGGCATTCCCGGGATCACCGTTTTCTGCTCAAGCGAGTCCTGGTTCCAGCGGCTCCGCTTCCGCTTCCGTGGGAAGTCTGGGGGAAAAACGCACCGATTCGGGAAACCCGCTGGGCTCTTCCGCCTGGGGGGGGTGTGCGGCGGAGACAGCCCCCCCCCCCCCCCCTGCCCCGCGGAGGGGCCACAAGATGGCCGTCGGCAAGGGGGGGGTCTGGGGGCCGGGCCCCCAGTAACCCCCCCAGCGTCCCCCTCCTTGCCCCTCGCCCCCCGCAATAACCCCCCAGCCCTGCTTCGCCCCTCACCCCCTAAATTAACCCCTCCAGCCCCTCTTTGCCCTTCACCCCGCCAAATAACCCCCCCAGCCTTGCTTTGCCCCTCACCCGCCGCAATAACGCCCCCCGGCCCCCTCTTTGCCCTCCAATACACACACACCCCCCTCGGGTCGTACCTGACCTCCTGGAGCCCTTATGGCCGCCGGCCGGCCGGCCGGCCGCTTCATTCTGCCCGACACCTCCCGCTCCTGCTCCGGCCCCCCCACCGGGCCCGCTCTCCTCCGGCCGCTGCTGCACCGGGGCGGCGGCCGGCGGCTGCTGCTGCTGCTGCTGGGGGGGGGCGGACGGCTGCTGCTGCTGCTGGGGCGGCTGCGGCTGGGGGGCGGCCGGCGGAGCCGCCGCCGCCGCGGTCTGCGGGGCGGCCGGCGGGTCGTGGCCGGGAGGCGGCGAAGGGAAGCGGTACTGCCCGTAGGGCGCCGAGCCCGGGGCCGGCGGCGGCTGCTGCTGCTGCGGGGCGGCCGGGGCCGCCGGCGGCGGCTGCTGCTGCTGCTGCGGGGCGGCGGCCGCCGCCTGGGGCTGCGGCTGCGGCTGCTGCTGGGCCGACGACGACGGCGGCGGCGGCGGCGGCGGCGGGGGCGGCGGCTGCTGCTGCGGCGGCTGAGGCTGCGGCGGCGGCGGCGGCGGGGGGGGCGGCGGCGGCGGCGGCGGCAGGGCGGCGAAGGGGTAGGCGGCGGCCGCCATCGGGCCTAGCAGGGCGGCCGGGGCCTGGCCGGCGCCTGGAGGGGGCGGCGGCGGCGGGGGCGGCGGCGGCGGGCCGGGGAGGACGAGGCCGGGGGGCGGCGGCAGAGGGAAGCCGGGCTTCCCCGGCGGCGGGGGCGGGTGGAGCTTGCCCAGCGGCGTGGCGTTCGCCCCGGTCGCCATAGAAGCCTCCCCTCGGCCGACCGGCCTTCGCGAACCTTCCACGCCGCCGCCGCCGCGCGCCCGACGCCCGTTGGCCGGCCGGCGCGTCGATCAAAGCGTTCGCGGCCCGCCGTCGGCTGGCGGCGCTGCCCGTCTGCGCGGCGCCGGCGGGGATTGGCTGGCGGAGACGGGGGGCGGGCGGCGGAGGCGGGGCCGGGCGCTGAGGCGGCGGCGGCGGGGATTGGCGGGGAGGGGACGTCGCTCAGGCGCCGCGCGGGGGCGGGGGAGGGGGCGAGCGCGGATTGGGCGGGAGCGGCGGAGGGCGGGCGCGGCGGGGAGGGGGCGGGACGCCGCCATTGGCTGCGCGACGCCCCGCCCCGCGCCCCCGGACGGGGGCGGTGGTAGACCCCGTGCCGGGCGGGCGTGGCGTCGGCGCCACCTCCCCTTTCCTCGGGCGGCCGGCTCGGCGCTTCCCGATTGGCGGACTCCGCCGTCGCGCAGGGGAAGGCGCCGCTTGGATTGGCGGAGGCGGGCTGGAGGGGGCGGGCGCTCTCGCGCGGGGCGCAGCGGGCCGCCAAAACCTCGCCGCGAAGCATCGCGGGAGTTCGCCCCCCACCCCCCGCGCAGGGGATCATGGGAGCCCGCCCCCCAGCCCTCACCCCCCCTGACCCCCCCAAACCCCCCGACCCCCCCCAAATCCCCCCACAGACCCCCCCGAGCCCCACACTTTCTCTCATCTCCACGTTTATTGCCCCCCCCCGCAGCTCATTCCAGTGTAAGACCCCAAATTGGGGGGGGGGCCGCCCCCAAAACTGGGGGGGGGGAACCGCGGCCCCCCCCAAACCCCTGAGGGTGTCGGGGAGGGGGCACAGGCCCTTATTGCGGTTCCGGGGGGGGGGCCCGGTTTCTCAGGAAGAAGGTTAGTTTGGGGGGGTACCCCCAAAACGGGGGAGGTCCCCCAAAATGAGGGGGGGTCCCCAAAATGGGGGGGGTCCCCCCTAAAAGCTGCTCTGGTGGCCGGTGAGGAGGTGGAGGCTAGTGGGGGCCTGGGGGTCCCCCGCGGGGCGGCTCTCCAGGATGATGTCCCTGGGGGGGGGGATGACACACAGGTGGGGAGGGGTCCCCCCGAAATTGGGGGGTCACGCCCCCCCCAGTCATCGTCCCCCCCCCGTACCTGTCGGCCCCCAGGACGCGGAAGATGCGGGACTCATCCATCACCTCCTGTGTCACCTGGGGGGGGGGGTGGGGAGGGTTGGGGGGGGAGGACCCCAAATATGGCCCTGCGCCCCCCAACACCCCCAGCCCAAAACTCAACCCCCTCCCCCAAAATATCACCTCAAAACCCCCAGCCCCAGATCGCTCCCCAAAGCCCCCCAAAACCTCACCCTGAAATCCCCAAACCTCCCCCAGCCCCCCCAAATCCACCCCCAAAAAAACCTAATCCACCCCCAAATCCCCCAGCCCCCCCAATCCACTCCAAAAAACCCAAATCCAGCCCTAAACCCTCAGCCCCCCCAAATCCACCCCAAAAAACCCCATATCCACCCTAAACCCCCCAGCCCCTCCAAATCCACCCCAAAAAAACCCAAATCCATCCCTAAACCCCCTGCCCCCCCAAATCCACCCCAAAACACCCCAAATCCAGCTCTAAACCCCCCCAGCCCCCCAAATCCACCCCTGAAAAAAACCAAATCCATTCCCGAACCCCCTGGCCCCCCCAAATCCACCCCCAAAAAACCCAAATCCATCCCCAAAACCGCTGGCCCCCCAAATCCAGCCCTAAACCCCCTGCCCCCCCCAATCCACCCCAAAAAGACCCAAATCCATCCCCAAAACCCCTGCCCCCCCCAAATCCACCCCCCAAACCCCAAATCCAGCCTTAAATCCCCCAAATCCACCCCAGCCCCCTCAAATCCATCCCTAAACCCCCCCACCCCAAAACCTCACCCCCAGACCCTCAACCGCAACCCCCCCAAGCCCCCCCAGACCCCCCCATACCCCAAATCCCCCCCCACCTGGTTCCCCCGCAGGCTGCGCCCCTGCACCCCGTGTCGGCCGAAGGCCAGGACGCTGTCCTGCAGGCACACTGCGCACCCCAAAACCCCCGGGACCCCCAAATGCCGGCACCCGGTGAGCCCCCAGACCCGCTGGGGGTCAGCTGAACCCCAAAACCCCCCGGCATGAGGCACCCCAACCCCCCCCCCCAGGAAAATGAGTACCCCAAAACCCACCTGGGACAAGGTGACGCCAAAAACCCCCAGGATGGGGCACCCCGACCCCCCCCCAGGACAATGGGCACCCCAAAACGCCCGGGGCCCCCAAATGCCGGCACCGGGTGAGCCCCCAGACCCACCTGGGACAAGGTGACCCCAAAAGCCCCCAGGATGGGGCACCCCCCCCCAGGAGAATGGGCACCCCAAGACCTGCCTGGGATGGGGGTGACCTCAAAACCCTCCAGGATGGGGGGACCCCAAAACCCACCCTGGAAGAGCTGAACTCCAAAACCCACCTGGGATAGGGGGGACCCCAAAACCCCCGGGGATGGGGCACCCCAACCCCTCCCCAGGACCAGGGGGATCCCCAAAACCCACCCAGGAAGAGATGAACCCCAACCCCCCCCAGGATGGGGACACCCTAACCCCCCCTCCCGGGACAGAGGTGACCCCAAAACTCCCCCCGGGACCAGGGGGACCCCAAAACCCACCCAGGAAGGGGATGACCCCCCCAACCCCCCCCTCACCGAGGGTCTCCACCGGGAAGTCGAAGGTCAGCTGGGGGTCCAGGGCAGGGTGGGGGGTGCCCCCCCAGATCCACCACCCGCACACAGCCTGGGGGGGGGGGGTGTGTCAGTACTGGGGACCCCCCCAGGCACCCCAACCCCCCCTCAGGTACCCCAAAACACCCCCAGCACCCCCAAACCCCCCCTGAGCACCCCAACCCCCCCAGCATCCCAAAAACCACACAGCACCCCAACCCCCCCAGCACCACAAACCCCCCCCAACACCCCAAAACCCCCCCAGCACCCCAAAACCGGGGGGGCTCACGCTCGAAGCAGACCAGGACGGTGTCTCGGTCCACCTGGGTGAGGTGAGTGGCGGCGCGGCCGGGGGGGGCTGTGGAAAAAGGGGGGGCCCTGTCACGGGGGGGGGTATCCCCTGAAAATGCTTTGCCCCCCCCGGACCCCAAAATCCCCCCCTGACTCCAAGTGTTCCCCCCCCAAATCCCTCCTGGACCCCAAAATCCCACCCCAACTCCAAATCTTCCCCCCCCAGACCCCCAAATCCCCCCCCGACTCCAGATCTTCCCAGACCCCAAAATCCCCCCCGGACCACCAAATCCCCCCCAGACTGTCAAATCCCCCCCCAACTCCAAATCTTCCCCCCCCAGACCCCCAAATCCCCCCCCGACTCCAGATCTTCCCAGACCCCAAAATCCCCCCCAGGACCCCCAAATCCCCCCCAGACTGTCAAATCCCCCCCCAACTCCAAATCTTCATCCCCCCAGACCCCCAAATCCCCCCCAGACTGTCAAATCCCCCCCCAACTCCAAACCTTCACCCCCCCCAGACCCCCAAATCCCCCCCAAACCTCAAACCCCCGACCCCCAAATCCCCCCAACCCCAAAATCCCCCCCCCAATTCCAAATCTTCCCTCCCCCCGGACCTTACCCCCCCCGACCCCCAAATCCCCGCCCCCAGCCCCCCATTACCCAGGGGGATTTCGGGGGGTCCCCCCATCCCCAGCAGCTGGAAGTGGAGGCGGCTCCGGGGGGGTCCGAGCTCGGTGCCCCCCCCGCAGGTTTGGGGGTCGGTGGCCCCCAGGCAGATCTGGGGGTACGCCTCCCCCGGCACCACCAGCAGCTCAAACAGCCCCGGGGGGGGGGACAGGGGCACGGCCACGCGCTGGGGGGGGGCAGACAAGGTGGGGGGGGTGTCAGGGCACAGCCCCCCAGCTGTGTTCCTCCCCCCAGCCCCCCCCGAACCCCCAAAATCACCTTGAGGAGCCCGAAGCGGCGGAGGGGGGGGCACCAGCGCAGCAGCAGGAGGGCGGTGGGGAGGGCAGCAGCCAGGAAGGTGCTGTCCCCCTGGGGGTCCCTGACTGGGGGGGGGGGGGGTCAGGAGGACCCCCACCCCAAAACTGACCCCCCCCGGCTGCCACGGACCCCCCAAAACTGACCCGACCCCCCCCAGCACCTGCCACGGACCCCCCCCATATCCACACCCCCCCCCCAGGGTCCCTGCCCTAGCACCCCCATACCTGGGGGCACCCCCCCCCAGCCTGGGGACCCCCATATCCGCACCCCCATACCCTGGGGGCCCCCCCCACGACCACCCCCCAGCCTGAGGATTCCCCCCCCCAATACCTGCACCCCACACCCTGGGGGCCCCTCCATAACCACCCCCCCAGCCTGGGGACCCCCCCCAATACTTGCACCCCATAACCTGGGACCCCCCCATATCTGCACCCCACAATCTGGGGTCCTCCCCACACCTGCACCCCACACCCTGGGCCCCCCCCATATCCACCCCCCCTGGGCCCCCCCTTTTTCCGTCGCCCCCCCCTTACCCACACGGCAGCACAGGCAGCCCTTGGTGTGGGGCACCTTGGAGGAGAGGGGGCCCCGTCTGGCGGGGCGGGGGGGGTCACTGGGGGGGGCCAGCCCCATGGCAGGGGGGAGGGGTCGTCACTGGGGGGGGCAGCCCCATGGCGGGGGGGGGGGGGCGGTTTGGGGGGGTCGTTACCGGGGGAGGAGGCGGGAGAGGGGCTCCGGGCGCCGGCGTCGCTGGAACAGCCCGGGCAGGTCGTGGGAGAGGAGCTGGGGGGGCTTCCCTGGGGGGGGGGGGGCAAGGGACCCTGGTTGCCCCACGGCACCCCACGGCCCAGCCCCACGGCGAGCCTGAACCCCCAACAACCCCCTCAGCCCCCCAACTCCTCAGCCCCATAACACCCTAGCCCCCCCCCCCAGCCCCCCAACATCCCGGACCCCCATATCCCAGCCCCACAGGGACCCCAGACCCCCAACACCCCCCCAGACCCCCAATCCCTCAGCCCCCAACTCCCCAGCCCCCCAACAGCCCCCCAAGACCCGCTCCCACATCACCCCAGACCCCCCCCAGGCCCCCAACCCCCCCCCAGACCCCCAACACCCCGGACCCCCATATCCCAGCCCCACAAGGACCCCAGACCCCTAACACCCCCTCCAGCCCCCCAACTCCCCAGCCCCCTACCACCCCCCCAGCCCCCCAACAGCCCCCCAAGACCCACCCCCACATCACCCCAGACCCCCCACCAGCCCCCCAAAACCCCCCCAGCCCCCCAAGGCAGACCCCCCCCCACCTGCCAGCGAGAGCAGGACATCGCTGATGCAGTAGAGCCAGGCGCAGCGGTGGGGCAGGAGCTGGCGGAGGGGGGGGCACAGGTTTGGGGGGGGGTCCCCTCCCCAGGGGGGTGTCATCCCCCCCCACCGCCACCGCCCCCCCCGCAGCCCCCCACCTTCTCCAGCGTGTCCTCGTGCAGCTCGTGCAGGTTGAGGGTGTAGACCCCCTCCTCCGCCCCCACCAGCAGGTACTGATCTGGGGGGGGGGGGAGATTTGGGGGGGGTCAGTGGGGGGGTTGGGGGGGTGTGGGGGGGAGCGCCCCCGATGCCTGCGTCCCCCCTACCTCGTGTTTCGGGGTGCACCCAGGTGAGGGCGGAGTTGATTTTCAGGGGGCAGCCGTTAAAGACCTTGGAGAAGCAGGCGCCCATCTGGGGGGGACACACACACACGGTCAGCCCCCCCCTCAATCCCTGACACTCCCCCCCAGACCCCTGATGCCCCCCAAAAAAAACCCTAAATACCCCCAAAGCCCTGACTCTCCCCAAACCCCTGAGCTCCCCAAAACCCTGAGCCCCCCAAAATCTGACCCCCCACACCCCCAAAGACCCTGACACCCCCCCCCAAAAATACCTGCCCCCCCACTCACGTGGACTTTGGGGGTTGGGGGGAGCCCGTGGCAGTGGGGTCTCTGCAAGGGGGGGTGGTCGTCAGTCCCCCCCACGCACACACTGGGGGCCCCCCCACCATTCTGGGGGGACCCAGGCGTCCGGGGGGGGGCACGGAGGGGGGGGCACCCACCTCTGGCTCGACGCTGGCCCAGCCCAGGGGCAGCGGCGAATCGGGGGGGCTGGGGGGGGACCCCTCCGGGGGGGGGGAGCTCGGGGGGGTCCCCTCGGGAGGGTCCGGCTCCCAACCCCCCCACTCCCAGAGGGATGATTGGGGGGGCGGGGGGGGATCCGGGGGGTCCGGGGGGACCTGGGGGGGGCAGAGAGGAGTGAGGGGAGGGGCAGCACCCCAATATGGGGGGATGGGTCCTGGGGGGGGGGGAGCACCTACCTGTGGGGCTGCGGGGCGGATGGTCAGGCTCCTGGGGGGGGGACGGGGGGTCAGGGGTGCAGGGGGGGCCCCAGGCCTCCGGGGGGGGACGGGACCCAGGCATCCGGACCCCCCCCCCGGGGTAACCCAGCCATCCAGCCCCCCCCCCTCACCGCTCCTCCAGGGCATCCTCCACCGACTGCAGGAGGCTCCTGGGGGGGGAGATGGGGGTCAGCCCCACGGCGGGGGGGGGGGGAGATGGGCGTCAGCCCCACGGCAGGGGGGGACCCCGACCTTGCCCCCCCCCCATCACTTACTCTTCCTCTCCCAGCAAGGTCCAGTCGTCATCCTCATCCTCGCTCTGCTGGGGGGGGGGCAGATGTGGGGCGCAGCCCCATAGCCCCCCCGTGTCCCCCCAAGCTGCCCCCCAGCAGCCTCCCAGACGAACGTGCCCCCCCCCAGCCACCCCAGGGCTGCCCCACACCCCCCCCAGCTGCCCCCCAGATGAACGTGCCCCCCCCCCAGCTGCCCCACGGCCCCCCCCGCCGCCCCCGAGCCCCTCACCCCGCCACCGGGCGCCGTCTCCTTCCGCAGGGGGGGCTCGAACTTCACCTGATGGACTGGGGGGGATCGAAGGGGCCGTTAATGGGGGGGGCCCGTGGACCCAGGAATCCGGGGAGGGGCTGGGGGGGGTCAGGGGGGTCTGGGGGCCCCATGCCCCCCCCTCACAGGGGCTCTCCGAGGGGCCGTGGTCGTCCTGCGACCGGATTCTGTCCGGGAAAAAGTCGTCATCCTGCGACACCGAGGGGGGGGGGAGATGGGGGGGTGTCAGGGGCCGTGGGGCACCCCTGACCCCCCCAAAGCCTCCCCGGGAACCCCAAAACCTCCCTGGGAACCCTCAGACACCCCCCCCGGAACCCCAACCCCCCAAAAAACCTCCCTGGGAACCCCCAGACCCCTCCTGGAACCCCAAAACTTCCCCAAGATACCCCAAAACCTCCCTGGGACCCTCAAACCCCTCTGGGAACCCCAAAACTTCCCCAACCCCCCCAAAACCTCCCTGGGACCCCCCCAAATCTCCCCAAGATCCCCCCAAACCACCCTAGGACACCCCAACCCCCTCGGTGCCCCCCCCAAACCCGCACCCAGAGACCCCAAAGCTCCCAAGGGACCCCCAAAACCCCCCAGACCCGCTCCCAGGGCCCCCAGTCCCCCCCCAACATTTTTGGGGTGTCACCTGGGGGTCCCCATCATCTGGGTGGGGGGACCCCCCCCTGGGGCTCTGGGCCTGATCCAGCAGCTGGAGGCCGAGGTGCTGCGGGAGGGGCTGGGCGGTGAAGGGGTGCTGGGGGGGAGGGACACGGGGGGGTGTCAGGGGGGTCCCCAAAACCCCCCCGTGCCCCCCCAAACCCCCTGTGCCCCCACCCTCCCCCTCACCTGCAGCAGCTTGGCGGCTGTGGGGCGTTTTTTGGGGTTCTTGGTCAGCGCCAGTTTGAGGAACTGGTGGAAACTGGGAGACCTGGAGGGGGGATGTGGTGGTGTTATGGGGAGGGGTCCTGCACCCCAAATACCCCCTCATCCCACCCCCTGCACCCCAAATTTCCTCCCCACACCCCAAATGTCCCCTGTATCCCAACCCCCTGCACCCCGAATAGTCACTGTAGCCCCCTGCACCCCAAACATGCCCCCCTGCACCCCAAATATCCTCCCTGCACCCCACGCCCCCGGATCCCACCCCCTGCACCCCAAATATCTCCTTACGCCACCCCCCCGCACCCCAAGCCCCCCCCCCCCCCAAAACCCACCACAGACTCTTCTCCTTTAACTTGGGGGGCTGGAAGCTGCTCTTGGCCATCAGCATCAGCGCCCTGGGGGGGGACAACGACGACAGGGGGGTCGGGGGGGGTCCCGGGGGGGATTTTGGGGGGGGTCGGGGGTCCCCCCTCACCTCATGGGGTGCAGGTCGAAGAGGGGGGGCTGCAGCTCGGCCAGCTCGATGGCGGTGATGCCGAGGGCCCAGACGTCGCAGCGATGGTCGTAGCCCCCCGTCTTCTCCACCGCCGCCACCTCGGGGGCCATCCTGGGGGGGGCGGGGGGTGCAGGGGGGACCCAGGCGACCGGGACCCCCAACTGCCCCCCCCCCGGCCCATGGGACCCCCCCACCTTACCAGTAAGGGGTCCCGATGAAGGATCGGCGCTTGGCCACCGATGTCAGCTCCGCCGACACCCCGAAATCCGCTGTGGGGGGGGTGTGAGGGGTTGGGGACCCAGGTGTACCCCGGGGGGGGACACCCGGGTGTCCGGGAGACCCCCGTAATATTTGGGGGGACACACACACCCCCCTGCACATCCGTAGGGTGACGAACCCAGTTTGACGTCCCCACCGTGGGTCAGGAGGATGTTGGCGCCCTGCGGGAGAAGGGGCAGTGTCGGGGGGGGGGTTCGGGGGCACCGTGGGGTGCTGTGGAGTGCCGTGGGGTGCTATAGGGTGCCATGGGGTGCCGTGGAGTGCCGTGGGGTGCTATGGGGTGCCGTGGAGTGCCGTGGGGTGCCGTGGGGTGCCGTAGAGTGCCGTGGGGTGCTATAGGGTGCCATGGGGTGCCGTGGAGTGCCGTGGGGTTCTATGGGGTGCCGTGGGGTGCTGTGGAGTGCCGTGGGGTGCTATGGGGTGCCATGGGGTGCCGTGGAGTGCCGTGGGGTGCTATGGGGTGCCGTGGAGTGCCGTGGGGTGCCGTGGGGTGCCGTAGAGTGCCGTGGGGTGCTATAGGGTGCCATGGGATGCTATAGGGTGCTGTGGGGTGCCGTGGAGTGCTATAGGGTGCCGTGGGGTGCTATGGGGTGCCGTGGGGTGCTGTGGGGTGCCATGGGGTGCCGTGGAGTGCTATAGGGTGCCGTGGGGTGCTATGGGGTGCCGTGGAGTGCCGTGGGGTGCTATAGGGTGCCATGGGATGCTATAGGGTGCTGTGGGGTGCCGTGGAGTGCTATAGGGTGCCGTGGGGTGCTATGGGGTGCCATGGGGTGCCGTGGAGTGCCGTGGGGTGCTATAGGGTGCCGTGGGGTGCCGTGGAGTGCCGTGGGGTGCCGTGGGGTGCTATAGGGCGCCGTGGGGCGCGTCTCACCTTGACATCCCGGTGCATCCTGCCCTGGGTGTGGAGATGCTGCAGCCCCTGGGGGGGGGGGCGAGATGTGAGTGGGGGTCCCCCCGCCCCCCCAGCGGGGGACCCAGGCGTCGGGGGGGGGGACACACAACACACGGGCCCCCACCCACCCACCTGCAGGGTCTCTCGGCAGACGAAGGCGATCTGCGCCTCAGCCAGGGGGCCGGTGGCTGCGGACAGATGGATGGACGGGGGGGCTGGGGGAACCACCCCTCCCCCCACCAGTGCTCCCAGTACCCCCCTCCCCAGTGCCCCCCCCCCCCAAACTTCCGCCCCGGAACCGGCTCTGGGCGCAAACAGGAAAACCTCGTTACAACACCCTGCATGTGTGTGTGTCCCCCCCACGCCCACCGAGGCCCACGGGTGGGGTTGGGGGGCCCCACGAGTGGGGGGGGGCCCCCCCCCCACCCCCCAGGGCCCCCCCAGGGCCCCCCCAGCACCCACCGAGGTAGATCTCCTGCAGGGACCCCCCCCCGCAGTACTCCATGCAGATCCAGAGCCGGTCATTCCTGGGGGGGAGTGGGGAGGGGGGGGCGAGGGTTAATGGGGTCGGGGGGTCGGGGGTGGGTTTTTGGGGGGGGGACACCCCCAAAGCGCCCCCCCCTCACCTGAGGTAACTCCCGAAATAGGCCACGACGTTGGGGTGCCGGCACTGCCGCAGCGTCGACACCTCCTGCTGCGCCCCGCTGCCGTCCTCCCCTGGGACCGGGGGGGGGGGGGTCAGGGCGGGGGGGGGCACCCCCCACCCCCAAAATCGGGGGGACCCCCCCACCCCCCCTCGGGGGGGCGTCTGGAGGTACCTGGGTCCAGTTGGATGATCTTGATGGCGGCCAGTTCCCCCGTCCCCGTGTCCCGGGCCTGTGATGGGGTGGGGGGGACGACGACATGAAACCCCCCAAAATTCAGTGCCCCCCCCAATAGGGCAGCCCTGCTGGACCCCAATTCCCCCCCCCCCGGCACCCAAGACCCCCCCCAATTCCCCCCACTGTCCCGTCCCATCCCCAGTCCCCCCCCCAACTTCCCGGTGCCCCCCCCACCTTGTAGACCTCTCCGTAGCTGCCCCCCCCCAGCCGCTGCACCAGCTCGTAGCGGAGCCGGGGGTCGAGTCGCGACATCTCGGGGGGGTCCATGGGTGGGGGGGGGCACAGGACCCGGCCCGGCCCCCCCAAACCCGGGTGTCCCCGTCCGTGTCTGTGTGTGTGTCCCCCCCCCCGGGACCGCCCCGCCCGGCGGGACCGCCCCCCCCCACCCCAAAAAAGGAGACAGCGGGGAAAAACAGCGGCAGTTTATTGGTTGATGGGGGGGGGACATGGGACACCCACTGCACCCCTAACCTGCCTGTACCCCAAATCCTCCACGCCAGCACATGCGGGGGGGGCCCTAGTACCCCCCAACCCCCCCACTCCCTGTTTTCTCCCCCAAATCCCCCCCCAGGCTCCCCGTTGTACCCCAAAATCCCCCCCCAGCCCTTCCTAGAGTCCGTTGTGCCCCAATCCCCCCCCCGTACCCCAAATCCTCCACCCCCACACACCTGGGGGGGCATTATCACACCCCAATCTCCCCTCTACTCCCCATTTCCCCCCTCAGACACCCCCCCTGCACCCCAAACCCCCCTCCGCTCCCTGTTCCCCCCCCAGGCGCCCCATTGCACCCCAAATTCCCCCCTGCAGCCCACCCTAGAGCCCCTGTCACACCCCAATCCCTCTCTACTCTCTGTTTCCCTCCCCCCAGGAGCCCCCCCACACCCCAATCCCCCCTCTGCACCCCATTTTCCCCCCTGCAGCCCCCCTAGAGTCCTTATTGCACCCCAATACCCCCCACAGCCCACCCTAGAGCCCCTATCGCACCCCAATCCCCCCTCTGCACCCCATTTTTCCCCCCTGCAGCCCCCCTAGAGTCCTTATTGCACCCCGATACCCCCCACAGCCCACCCTAGAGCCCCTATCGCACCCCAATTCCCCCCTGCAGCCCCCCAGAGTCCTTACTGCACCCCAATTCCCCCCTGCAGCCCACCCTAGAGCCCCCTTGCACCCCAAGCCCCCTTCTGCTCCCCATTTTTCCCCCCTGCAGCCCACCCTAGAGCCCCTATCGCACCCCAATTCCCCCCTGCAGCCCCCCAGAGTCCTTACTGCACCCCAATTCCCCCCTGCAGCCCCCCCAGAGTCCTTGTTGCACCCCAATACCCCCCACAGCCCACCCCAGAGTCCTTACTGTACCCCAATCCCCCCCACAGCCCACCCTCGAGCCCCTATCACACCCCAATCCCCCCTCTGCTCCCCATTTTTCCCCCCCGCAGCCCCCCCTAGAGTCCTTACTGCACCCCAATCCCCCTCCGCAGCGAACCCTCGAGCCCCCCCCCACCCCCCAATCCCCCCCCCCCCAGGCTCAGAGCCCCTTGCGGGGTCTCTTGAGGAAGGCGAGGGTGTAGTCGCTGGGAGCCGCCTTCTGCTTCTTGAGCTGCACCTGGGACTGGGCCGTCAGCTGGAGCTTGATGGCGCTGGAGTTGATTTTGGGGGCGCGCAGCAGGTCCTTCATCCCCTTCATCTTCTCGCTCTGGAAAACCAGCACCGGACCCCCCGGCGCTGGGGGGGGGGGAGGCGCGGGGGGGGGCGGCGGCGGAGGGGGCACGGTGGCAGTGGCGGCGGCGGCGGGGGGCTCCTCGGGGCGCGGGCCGGAGGGCCGGCGGCGGTCGGGGGGTTTTTTGGGGAGGGGGGGTTCTTCGGGTTTGGATTCGCGGCGGGGGCCCCGGCGCCGGCCTTCCCGGGGGTCTTCGCTGCCGGCGTCCTCGTCCTCGGGGGGGTCGGCGTCCCGCGACACCAGCGTCACCTTCTGACGGACCTGGGGGGGGGACGGGCAGGGGTCAGCACAGAGACCCCATGGGTGACATCATCGGGGACCCCGAGGAGAATGCGGGGGACCCCGGGGGGGGGGGGGGGAAAACAGACACAAAGGCAGTCTGGGGGAGCCTGGAGCCCCCCCCCGAGTTATTGGGGAGCCCAGGGACCCCCCCAGAAAGGTTACAGGGACCCCAAGGACAATGGGGGGGACACACAGGGGGTCTGGGGGGAGCCTGGAGCCCCCCCCAAGGTTATTGAGGAGCCCAGAGACCCCCAGAAAGGTTATTAGGGACCCCAAGGACAATGGGGGGACACAAAGGGGGTCTGGGGGAGCCTGAAGACCCCCCCCCGAGGTTATTCAGAACCCCAGGGAGAATATGGGGGACCCCCAGAAAAGTTATCAGGGACCCCAAGGACAACAGGGGGACCCCAGGGGACACACACACACGCAAAGGGGGTCTGGGGGAGCCCGGAGCCCCTCCCGAGTTATTGGGGAGCCCAGGGACCCCCAGAAAAGTTATCAGGGACCCCAAGGACAATGGGAGGGGCCACACGGAGGGTTTTGGGGACCCCAGAGCCCCCCCCCCCCCAACCTCACCTGCCCCTCAGGAGCATCTGGGGGAAGCGACAGCCGCACCGTGGGGCTGCTCCATCCTCCCCCCGACACCCCCGGGAGCCCCCAACACCCTGGGGAGCCCCCCCAGCCCCCCCACCTGCCCGTCGAAGCGGCCGAGGGACTGGACGAGGAAGGTGGCCCAGCCGACGTGCAGGACGGGCGTGGGGCTGCCCTCCTCCCACTTGCAGATGCCGTCGTAGAAGCGCAGGAGGTGGGCGAAGCACTCGGGGTCCTGCAGCGCCGAGACCCCCCCCCCGGGGCTCGGGGACGCCTGCAGGGGGACACCCCCCCCCGTCAGGCTGCACCCCAAAACGCGGTGGGCTGTCACGACGGATGCCCCCCAGAGTGGGTGGGGGGCCGTCTGCTGGCGGGGGACCCCCGGGTGCGGCCCCCTCATATGTGGGACAGCCGTTTGGACACCCCAAAATGCGGCCCCCCAAGTGCAGATTCCCTACATGAGGCACCCCCAAATGTGGGGCGCCCCTTTGGATCCCCCCCAAATGCAGCCCCCCCCCCTCGTAGGACACCCCCAAACGCAGCCTCCCCACATGTGGGGCAGCCCCCCATATCCGGGGCACCCCCCAAATGCAGACTCCCTCTGTGGGGCACCCCACAGCAGAGACATTCCCCCCCCATCCCCCAAACAGGAGCTCCCCCCTTTGTGGGATGCCCCAAATGGGGACTCCCGGATGCAGGGCACCCCAGATGGGGACCCCCCAAACGTGGGGCACCCCAAAATCCCACCCCCCACAGGTGGGAGCCCCCCCCCCATCCCCCAAAAATGCAGCACCCCACGGCAGGGACACCCCCGCCGACACAAGGCAAACCCTCACACCCATGGGGTACCCCGCACCCAGGGACCCCCCCCCACCCCACGCGGCGTCCCCCCAATTCGGGGCTCCCCCCCCCCACCTCGGCACCGTCACCCTCCCCAGGGGGCTCAGCAGCGTTGGCCGCCTCCTTCAGCAGGTTGGGGATGACGTCGTTGGCCACGTCAAAGAACTCCTTGTAGATCTCCTCGTCCTCCCGGCAGTAGTTGTAGCTGTGGGGCAGACACAGGGGGGCAGCTGGGGGGCTGCCCCACAACTACAGAGGGATACGGACCCCCAAGAGGGCTGGGGACCCCCAGCCCCGCCATCGCCCCCCAACTCACTCCTGGATGACGGTGGCGGTGTCGGCCCAGGCCTCCAGCGCTTCCTTCACGTTCTTGTTGCGGCAGTGGTAGCCGGCCAGGTACATGTAGGGGTAGATGTGCTCGTTGTTGTAGTAGGTCCGTGCCGAGAGGATGCCCTGGGGAGGGGGGGGCGCCGGGGGGGTCAGCCCCACACCCTGCCCCACGGCGCCCGGCCACCCCGGCCCCACGGCTCACCTTGTGGTAGATGGTGAGGGGGTCGGGTCTCCCCGGGGTGGGCTCCAGCTCCTCCAGGTCAGCCAGGTTGCCCAGAGCCATGGGGTATCTGTGGGGAAGGTTGGGGGGCAGCCCCACGGTGGGTTGGGGGGCAGCCCCACGGTGGGATCGGAGAGGGGGGGAGGCTCTCACCTCTCCAGGTGCCCCAAGTCGTAGAGCAGCCAGAGCAGACGCTGCAAGGGAAGAGAAAGAAGCCGGGGGGGTGCCCCACGGCCAGCCCCACGGCTGCCCCCCCCCCGCCCCACGGCCAGCCCCACGGCCACCCCACCTGCTGGAGCTGCAGCAGCTCGAGGCTGTCGGTGTGCAGGTCGATGGAGGGGTTGATGGCGCAGACCATGAAGGCCACCTCCATGTGCCGCGTGCAGCGCAGGTACGAGCCCTTCAGGTACAGCCAGCTCTGGTGGGGGGGGGGGAGAACACGACAGGGGACACGCGATGACACGGGGGGACGCAGAGGGGACACGCCGTGACGTGGGGGAGACATCTGTCCCGTGTGTGTGTCCCCCATCCCCACTGAGGTACCCACTCAGCCACGCCGGCATTGACGGTCTGTCCCCACCGGTCCTCATTGTCCCCGGCTGCCCGTGTGTGTCCCCCCCCCGGGCCCCCCCATTCCCATCCTTGTCCCTCTGGGTCCCCCCCAGACCCCCCATCCCTCTGGCTCTCCCCTCTCCCCATCCCTGTACCCTCAATTACCCCCCATCCCCATCCTTGTCCCCCTGTGTCCTCCCTGTCCCCCTGGTCACCCCCCTGGGTATCCCCCTGTCCCGTCCCCCCCCCCCACCGCCACCCACCCTCTCGGCCACGCCGGCGTTGACCGTCTGTCCCCGCCGGTCCTCGTTGCCCTTGCCGTGCCAGGTGACCTCGGCCGTCTGCTCGCCGCCGGGGCCGAAGGCCACCCAGGCGTGATCCTCCGAGAGGGCCAGGTGGACGTCGGGCAGCCCCAGGGCCTGGCAGGCCCCCACCACCGCGAAGGCCACCCCCGAGCTGTCCAGCTTCGTCCCTGGGGTGGGGGTGGGGGGGCAGAGGGATGCAGGGCCAGGTTAGGGGTGGGGGGGGTCGCCCGCCCCACAGGTCCTCCTCGCCGCCGCCTCCCCTCCCGGGCGCCGTGGGGGCTCTGCTCGCAGCCCCGCTGTGGAGCCCTGCGGTGGGTGGCCCCCCCCCCCGGGTGCTGTGGGGCAACCCCCAAAGTGACCCCAGGCCCCATGGGGCAACCCGCAGCCCCCCTAGTTGCCATGGGGCAGCCCCCAAAGGGACCCCAAGCCCTGTAGGGCACCCCACAGACCCCATACTGGTTATGGGACAGACCATAAAGTGACCCTAAAATCACAGCAGGACAGCCCCCAGCCCCCTTATCAGTTACGGGGCAGACCCCAAAGCGACCCCAAGCCCCGTGGGTTACCCCACAGACTCCATACTGGTTACGGGGCAGACCCCAAAGCAACCCCAAGCCCTGCGGGGCAGCCCACAGCCCCCCCAGTTGCCATGGGGCAGACCCCAGCATGACCCCAAGCCCATGGGACACCCCATGGACCCCATACTGGTTATGGGGCAGACCCTAAAGTGACCCTAAAATCACAGCAGGGCAGCCCCCAGCCCCCTTATCAGTTACACGGCAGACCCCAAAGCAACCCCAAGCCCTGTGGGGCACCCCACAGACTCCATACTGGTTATAGGGCAGCCCCCAAAGTGATCCCAAGCCCCTATGGGGCAGCCCCCAAAGTGACCCCAAGCCCCTATGGGGCAGCCCACGAACCCCATAGTGGTTATGGGACAGACCCCAGCATGACCCCAACCACTGCGGGGCACCCCCCAGCCCCCTTATCAGTTACGGGGCAGCCTCCAGCGCGACCCCCAGCCCCGTGGGGCAGCCCCCTAGCCCCCATACCGGTGATGAAGCTGAAGAGGGACTGGATGTGGGCCCGATCCTTGAAGTAGGAGCGGCTGAGGCTGTTCCAGATGACGTCGGAGACTTTCTTCACCAGGTCGCGGGAGGAGAAGCCGTCGGGCCGGGGGTAGAGGGAGAGATCCACGGCCCCCCGGATCTGGGCGGTGAAGCGGGCGTAGAGGGCGGCCACGATGGAGAGCTCGGCCACCGGGAAGTAGGCGAGGGTGTGGGGCTCGGGGCCCGGCCGGGCCTCGAAGCTGATGCCGGGGACGTTGGTGGGGAGGACGCGGTTGACGGCCAGGAAATGCTCGACGAAGCCCAGCACCAGCGAGAGCAGCACCAGGTCAGGCTCCGGCTGCCGCAGCTCGGCCTCGAAGAGCCGCACCACCGCGCCCACCGAGCGCAGGGGGAAGAGGGCCTTCTGCCAGGCCTTCAGCCCCATGGCGGCGCCTGGAGGGGGGCACGGGGGGGTTAGGGGAGGGGGCACAGGGCTGGGGGGGGGGGGGGGGGGCTGTACGGGGTCAGGGAGGGGCTGGGGGACAGGGGTTTGGGGGGCTGTATGGAGTCAGGGAGGGGGGATATGGGGTCAGGGAGGGGCTGGGGGTGGGGGACAGGGGTTTGGGGGGGCTATATGGGGTCAGGGAGCGGAACAGGGAGTCGGGGAGGGGGGATATGGGGTCGGGGAGGGGCTGGGGGACAGGGGTTTGGGGGGGCTGTATGGGGTCGGGGAGGGAGGATATGGGGTCAGGGAGGGGCTGGGGTGGACAACGGGGGGACACAGGGCTGGGGGGGCTGTACGGGGTCAGGGAGGGGGACAGGGGGTCGGGGAGGAGCTGGGGGTGGGGGACAGGGGTTTGGGGGGGCTGTATGGGGTCAGGGAGGGGGACAGGGGGTCGGGGTTGGGGGACAGGGCAGTGGGGGGCTGTATGGGGTCAGAGAGGGGATTAGGGGGTCGGGGAGGCCCCCCCACGGGGCTGGGGGGGGGGGTCAGGGGAGCCACGCCCCCCCCCTTTGTCCCCCCAAAGCCCCCGGCCCCAAGACTCAACCCACAGCCCACCCCCTCCCCGGCTCTCAGGGCCCCCCCCCGTCCCCCCGGGAACCCCCGCCGGCCCTCAAGGCCCCCCCCGGCCCCTCGCCCCCCGCAGGTCCCGCTGCCCCCCGCGGGTCCCCCCGGCCCCGCAGCCCCCCAGAGCCCCCCCCGGCCCCGGCCCCACGGTTCCCGGACCTCTCGGACCCCCCCGGGACCCTCGGGGACCCCCCCGGACCCTCCCCTCGCCCCTCACCGTGGCCGCCGCCGCCGCGGGCAGCGCGGGGCACGACGGGAGTGGGCGGGGCCTCCGCGCGGGGCACGACGGGAGTTGTAGTCCGGACACCGCGGGGGCTGCCGGGATCGTGGGGGTGTCCCGCCGCCGCCATCTTGCCCCCTCCCAGCCCCAAAGGGACCCGATTTCACCCCAAATCGCCCGAAAGGCCCCGGTTTCTCCCCCCCAGATGTGATAGTTTCACCCCAAACGGGCCTAAAGAGCCGGAATTTACCCCGAAATTACCCCCCAAGCCCCCCCTCCCTCTAATTCACCCCAAAGGCACCGAGCTCCCCCCAACTTGCCCCAAATGCCCCAATTTCAACCCAAATCACTCGAAAGGCCCCAGTTGTCCCCCAGTTGCCCCCAAAGTCCCCGTTCTCCCCACAGTTCACCCCAAGTGCCCCAGTCTCCCCCCAAAGCTCCTAATCCCCCCTCCAAATCCCCCCAACTGCCCCAAATCCCCCCAAAGTGTCCCAATCTCCTGCCAAATCCGCCCCAAGTGCTCCAATTTCCCCCAAAATCCTCCCCCAAAGCCCCCAAATCTCCCCCAAGCCCCCCTCCAAATCCCCCCAACTGCCCCAAATCCCCCCAAAGTGTCCCAATCTCCCCCCAAATCCTCCCACAAATCCCCCCAACCCCCCCTCCAAATCCCCCCCAAGTGCCCCAAATCTGCCCCAAAGCCCCCCAGTCTCCCCCCAAAACCCCCCCTCCCCCCCCAAGCCCCCCAAAGGCCCCAAATCCCCCCCCCCAAAGCCCCGCAATCTCCCCCCCCCCCGCAGCCCCAGGAAGGCAGCGGGCACCGTGGCGGTTTCCCCCCAGCCTTTATTGGGGCGCGGGGGGGGGGTCTCAGCGTCGTCGCTGGGGGAGGCAGAGCCCCCCGTGCTGGCGGGAGCGGGTGGCCCCCGCTTTGCAGGCGCAGCGGAAGGAGCCGCTGGTGTTGACGCAACGCTCGTGGCGGCACCGCAGCCCCCCCCGGCTCGGCTCCCGGCACTCGTCGATGTCTGCGGGCGACCGGTGTCAGGGACCCCCATGAACAACCCCCCCCGGGACCCCCAAACCCGCCCCATGCACCCCCCGGGGCGGCAGGGCCTGGCAACCCCACTGGTGTCCCCCAAACACACAACCACCCCCCCCTCCAGTGCCGCCCAGTACAGCCCAGCACCCCCCCCTTAGGGGGTCCCCAATGTCTAGGGAGAGGTCCCCCAAAGCCAGCCCCCCCCCTTTGGGGTCCCTGGTGTTTAAGGGGGGTCCCTCAAGCACCCCAAAGCCAGTCCCCCCCTTTTGAGGCTCCTGATGTCTAAGGGGGCCCCCCCCCATGTGCGCTCCAAAGCCAGCCCCCACTTTGGGGTCCCTGGTGTCTGGGGGGGGGGGGCCCATATGCACCCCCCCCAACAGGGACCCCAACATTTGGGGGACCCCCTCCCCAGCACCCCCCTTAGGGGACCCAGGAGTATGGGGGGGGGGGTCCTGACCCCCTCCCCACCTCCCACCACCCCCCCAGGGACCCAGGCGTTTGTGGGGGGGGGGGGACGGGACGGGACACCCAGGCATTCGGGGGGGGGTCTCACCCAGGCAGCGGGTGCGGGAGGGGTCCGGCTGGAAGCCGGGGGGGCACTCGCAGCCCCGGCCGGGGAAGGAGCGGAGGCAGCGGCCCCCCCCGGGGCAGGGGCACTCGGCCGAGTCCTCCTCCGAGCTCTCCTCACCTGGGGGGGGGCAGATGGGGGGGTCTGGGGGACCCTGGGATCTCCCACAGCCAAGGTTGGGGGGTCCCAAGGTTGGGGGGGGGGCTATGGGGCGCCCTGGGCTAAGGTGTGGGGTCCCGGGGTTGGAGGGGGGTCCCTAGGTTGGGGGGGCTATGGGGCCAAAGTTTTGGGGTCCCCAGCATGGGGAGGGTCCCCAGGTTGGGGGGTCCCGGGGCCAAAGTTTGGGGTCCCTGGGGGATATGGGGGGCCTGGGGCCAAGGTTTGGGGTCCCTGGGGTGGGGGTCCCCAGGTTGGGGGGGGTCCCCGGGGACTATGGGGGGCCCTGGGCCACAGTTTTGGGGTCCCCAGGGTGGGGGGTCCCAGGGTTGGGGGGCGTCCCCTGGGGGCATTGGGTGTCCCTGGGCTGTGATTTTGGGGTTCCTGGGGCTGGGGGGGGTCCCTCGGGGTCCCCTGACCAAGGGTTTGGGTCCCAAAGTGGGGGGGTCCCTGGGAGTCTCAGGGCCAAGGTTTGGGGTCCCTGGGGTGGGGGTCCCCAGCTTGGGGGTGTCCCCGGGGGCTATGGGGGTCCCACAGCTGCTGTTTGGGGGTCCCAGGTGCAGTCGGGGGTCCCACCTCTGCGGGGCCCCCCCAGGCCGAGGGGGCTGACGTCCCAGAAGGAGTTGCTCTCGCTCTGTGAGGAGGAGCACTGCAGGCCTGGGGGGGGCCCTGCGTCACCCCCTGACCCCCCCCAAACTCCCCCCGGGCCCCCCACATGTGCCCCTCAGCCCCAGAACCCTCTGCAGCCCCCCCGATACCCCACATAGACCCCGTCATAGCCCATAGGGCCCCCCATATCCCATAGGACCCCCACATACCCCATAGACCCCCCCCAAATCCCATGCGGCCCCCCTCATATCCCATAGGACACCCCCCCAGCCCATAGGGTCCCCTCCAGCTTCCCCATATCCCATAGGGCCCCCCCAAATCCCATAGGGCCCCCCCATACCCCATAGGATGCCCACATAGCCCATAGGCCCCCCCATACCCCGTAAGGCCCCCCCCATACCCCATAGGGTCCCCCTATAGGCCCCCCCATACCCCATAAGGCCCCCCCAAACCCCACCGGGCCCCCCCATACCCCATAGGGCCCCCCATAAGGCCCCTACATACCCCATAGGGTCCCCCCATAAGTCCCCCCAAACCCCATAGAGCCCCCTCATACCCCACAAGGCCCCCCCAAATACCATAAAGGCCCCCCCAATCCCATAGGCCCCCCCCACACCCCATAGGGTCCCCCCATAGGCCCCCCCGTACCCCATAGGGCCACCCCCAAATCCCCCAGGGCCCCCCATACCCCCCCCGGTTGTCCCCCCCCCCGGGTCACCTGGGGGGCGGGGGGGACAGGGCCGGCAGTGGTGCCCCCAGCCGGCCCCCCCCCGGCAGCAGCACTCCTCCAGGGAGAGGGGGCCCCCCCCGAGGGGCGCCCCGCACACCCCCTCCTCGCCCCGCCGCTGCCAGCAGACGTCCCGCCGCTCCGGGGGGGGCCGCTCGGGGGGGGCGCGCTCTGCGGGGGCACGGGGGCTCGCACCGGGCCTCGCACGAGGGTCACGCGCCTCGCACGGGGCTCGCGCGAGGATCACGTGCCACCCATGTGCCTCGTGTGGGGGCTCGCACGAGGGTCACGCGCCTCGCGTGGGGGCTCGCACGAGGGTCACGTGCCTCGCACGTGCCTCGCACGGGGCTCGTGCCTCGCGTGGAGGCTTGCATGAGGGTCACGTGCCTCGCACAGGGGCTCGCACGGGGATCACGTGCCTCGCGTGTGCCTTGCACGGGGCTTGTGTGCCTCGCACGGGGCTTGCACGAGGGTCACGCGCCTCACACAGGGGCTCACACAGCTCACGTGGGGCCTTGCACGAGGGCTCGCACACACTCAGGTGCCTCGCACGGCCTTTGCACGCCCCTCACATGCCCCCACACCCCCTTGCACGCTCCTCACGTGGCCCTTGCACGCTGCCCCACGCCCTCGCACACCCCTGGCACGCCTCCCCACCCCCTCGCACGGCCCTCGCATGCCCCTAGACCCCTCGCACGCCCCCGCGCCCACGGGTGCTGACCGGTCTCGGGGGGGGGCAGGCAGCGGCGCTGCAGGGGGTGGTAGCGGGCGCCGGGGGGGCACGTGCAGCGGAAGGAGCCGCGCGTGTTCTCGCACGCCCCGTCCACGCAGTTGGACTCGTCCAGGCACTCGTCCACGTCTGGGGGGGGGGGGCGGCTCGTGGGGACCCCGCCCCAGCGCCCCCCATTGCCCCCATTGCCTCCCATTACTCCCATTACTCCCCATTGCCTCCCATTGCCCCCCATCGCTCCCCATTGCCTCATATTGCCCCCCCATAGCCCCCCATCACCCCCATAGCCCCCCATAGCCCCATTGCCCCCATTACTCCCCATTGCCTTATATTGCCCCCCATTGCCCCCATAGCCCCCATAGCCTCCCATTGTCCCCCATAGCCCCCCATTGCCCCCATCACTCCCTATAGCCCCCCATCACTCCCCATTGCCTCCCATCACTCCCCATAGCCCCCCATAGCCCCATTGCCCCCCACTACTCCCCATTGTCTCATATGGCCCCCCATTGCCCCCCATAGCCCCCCATTGCTCCCCATTGCCTCCCATTGCTCCCCATCACCCCCCATTGCCCCCCGTTGTTCCCTATTGCCCCCCATTGCTCCCCATAGCCCCATCACTCCCCATTGCCCCCCATTGCTCCCCATTACTCCCCATTGCCCCCCATTGCCTCCCATAACCCCCCATAGCCCCAATGCCCCCCATCACTCCCCATTGCCCCCCATTGCTCCCCATTACTCCCCATTGCCCCCCATTGCCTCCCATAACCCCCCATAGCCCCAATGCCCCCCATTACTCCCCATTGCCCCCATTGCCTCCCATCGCTCCCCATTGCCCCCATCACTCCCCATTACTCCCCATTGCCCCCCATTGCCTCCCATAACCCCCCATAGCCCCCCATAGCCCCAGTGCCCCCATTACTCCCCATTGCCCCCATTGCCTCCCATCGCTCCCCATTGCCCCCATCACTCCCCATTACTCCCCATTGCCTCCCATTGCCCCCCGTAGCCCCCCATAGCCCCCATTGCCTCCCATTGCCTCCCATCACTCCCCACTGCCCCCCATTGCTCCCCATTGCCTCCCATTGCCTCCCATCGCCCCCCATCACTCCCCATCGCCCCCCATTGCCTCCCATCACCCCCCATCGCCTCCCATCACTCCCCACTGCCCCCCATTGCTCCCCAATGCCCCATCACTCCCCATTGCCCCCCATCGCTCCCCATCGCCCCCCATCGCCTCCTATCGCCCCCCATCGCTCCCCATCGCCCCCCATTGCCCCCCCATCACTCCCCATCGCCCCCCATCGCCTCCCATCACCCCCCATCGCCTCCCATCACTCCCCATTGCCCCCCATTGCTCCCCATCGCCTCCCATTGCCCCCCATCACTCCCCACTGCCCCCCATCGCCTCCCATTGCCTCCCATCGCCCCCCATCGCTCCCCATCGCTCCCCATCACTCCCCATTGCCTCCCATTGCTCCCCATCGCCCCCCATCGCTCCCCATCACTCCCCATTGCCCCCCATCGCCCCCCATCGCCCCCCAGCCCCCCATTCCCCCCCCCCGCACCCAAGCACTGCAGCAGCCCGCTGTCGTAGTCGAAGCCCTGCTTGCAGTAGCACTCGTAGCCCGGCTGCGTGTTCACGCATTTTCCCTCCTTGCAGATCTCCGACCCGAAGAGTCCGCACTCGTCGATGTCTTGGGGGGGTCGGGGGGGGGGGGTCAGAGACAGGGACCCCCCCCCCCCAGGGGGACCCCCAAGGGGACCCGGGCAGCGGAGTGCGGGGGGGGGGGGGAATGGGGGTCCCTAATGGGGAGGTGGGGACACGGGGGACCCCATCGGGATGGGGGGGTGGGGGACCCTGGTAGGCAGAGACATGGGGACGTGGGGGGGACGACATGGGGGGGCTCACCCCGGTGCGCGGGGACCCCGTAGTCGAGGCCGTTGTCGTCCTGGATGAAGCCCTTCCCGTCAGGGCAGAGGGCCAGGAACTCGGCTGGGGGGGGGGGGGCTGTCAGTGGAGGGGGGGGTCCTGTACCCCCAAACCACACCAGGGGGTCCCCACCCCCAGAGGGGACCCGGGGGTGGGGTGGGGAGCCCCCTCCCTCAGCCCACGCGGACCCCCGGACCCTCTAAGAGTCCCCATCGCTGGGGCCCACCCTAGAGCCCCCCCATACCCATTGCAGCCCCCCCAGCCCCATCCTAGACCCCCCAGGAGCCCCCAAGGAGGGGACAGAGCTGGGGTACCCCTCGCTGGGGACCCCCAGCCCCATCCTAGGGCCCCCCATGCCCATTGCAGCCCCCCCAGCGCCATCATAGACCCCCCAAGGAGGGGACAGGGATGGGGTACACCTCGCTGGGGACCCCCAGCCCCACCCTAGAGCCCCCCCAGGACCCCAAAGTACCCCCCCAGACCCATCCCAGGAGGGGACGGGGCTGGGGTACCCCTTGCTGGGGACCCCCAGCCCCATGCCAGAGCCCCCCAATGCCCACCGCAGCACCCCCAGCCCCATCCTAGACCCCCCAAGGAGGGGACAGAGCTGGGGTACCCCTCGCTGGGGACCCCCAGCCCCATCCTAGAGCCCCCCATGCCCATTGCAGCCCCCCCATCCCCATCCTAGACCCCCCAGGACCCCCCAAGGAGGGGACAGAGCTGGGGTACCCCTCGCTGGGGACCCCCAGCCCCATCCTAGATCCCCCCATGCCCACCGCAGCCCCCCCCAGCCCCATCCTAGAGCCCCCCCCGTCCCCCCAAGCAGGGGTGGGAGCTGGGGCAAGCCCTGGCGGGGACCCCCCCATACCAGAGGAGGGGAGGGGGCAGGGGTACACCTCGCAGTGGTCCCCCCAGCCGGCCCCCAGCGAGCAGCAGCACTCCCCCCGCGTCACGTTGGTGCCCAGCACCGAGTCGCAGAAGACGGAGTCGTCGAAGTTGAGGTAACACTCCTTCCGGGGGGCTGGGGGCTCCCGCGCTGAGACCCCCATCAGCCCCGCTGCCGCCGGCCCCGCAGCCCCCCCAGAGCCCATGTGACCCCTCGGGGACCCCCACGGCCCCCCCAGAACCCCTATGACCCCTTGGGGACCTCTGGACACCCAGGGACCCCCCCCGAGACCCCCCCAGAGCCCAAATAACCCCTTGGGGACCCCCAGGACCCCCCAGAACCCATAAGACACCTTGGGAACCCCTGGACATCCAGGAACCCCCCCCAGGGACCCCCTAGAGCCCCTGTAACTCCTTGGGACCCCCAGGGACCCCCCAGAGCCCATATAACCCCCTGGGCAACCCCAGTCCCCCAGGGACCCCCCGCCAGGGACTCCCCCAAAGCCCCTGTAACCCCAGGGACCCCCCCCAGGGATCCCCCCCCCCCAAGACCCTATAACCCCCTGGGCACCCCCAGGGACCCCCCCCAGGGACCCCCCCAGAGGCCCTGTAACCCCAGGGACCCCCCCCCAAGACCCTATAACCCCCTGCGCACCCCCAGACCCCCAGGGACCTCCCCCAGGGCCTCTCCCAGAGGCCCTGTAACCCCCTGGAGACCCCCAGGGACACCCCCCCCAGGACCCATATGATCCCTTGGGCACCCCCAGGGACCCCCCCGGTGCCCCCTCCCCTCGTGCCCACCCTGGCAGCTGCGGCGGTCGGGTGAAGGGCTGAAGCCGGGGGGGCAGAGGCAGGCGAAGGAGCCCTCCAGGTTGGTGCAGGCGCCGTGGGGGGCACAGAGCCCCGCGTCCAGCGCACACTCGTCGATGTCTGCGGGAGCCGCCGGCCTCGCACGACCCTCGTGCAAGGCACGTGGACGCGGGGCACGTGCACCCCCCCCACCCCCCCCAATCTCGCACACAAGGGGACGGACGGGGTCGACCGGGCGTCATCGCGCGATGAGCGGTCGTGCAAGGGACGTTGCACGTGCCGTCGTGCGATACGCAGTCGCGCGAGGGGCGCTCGCGCACGTTGTCGTGCAACGTGGGGTCACGCGAGGGGCTCTTGCACGCACCATCGTGCCACGTACAGTTGTGCAAGGGGCCCCGGTATGGACCGTGAGGCCACTCGCGCTCCCTCAGCCTGCCAGCCCTGACACACAGCACCGTGCGACGCACACCCGCTCGTGCAAAGAGCCCTTGCACACCCAGCTCCCCCAGGGCCCTTGCACACGCGTGAGGGGAGTTTTGCACGCTCCGCCGCACAGAGGGTGCACACGCCGCAGTGTGATGCAGCTCAAGCCGTGCAAGAGTTTTGCCGGGGGCCGTTGCACGCTTGGGGGGGGCGCAGGGCCCTTGCACACACGCGTGCGAGCGCTCACCTTGGCACTTGCGGCCGTGCACCAGGGCGTAGCCGGGCCGGCAGAGGCAGCGGTAGGAGCCCGGCGTGTTCACACACTCGCCCCCCACGCACGCCGCCGCGAACTCACACTCGTCGATGTCTGGGGGGGGGAGGGAGCACTAGGCAGCGCCCCCCCTCCCCCGCCATGTACAGACCCTGACCCATTTTCCCCCCGGGACCCATATACCCCCCCCATGCACCCCCAGACCCATATACCCCCAAACCCCACAGACCCCCACAGACCCCCACAGACCCACATACCCCCCCCAGACCGCACAAAAAAACCCCGCAGACCCCCATATATCCCCCTGGACCCATATACCCCCCAACACCATATAGCCCCAAACCCCTTATACCCCCCAGACCCCCATATACCCCCCCAGACCCCACAAACCCCCCCAGACCCCATATACCCCCATATAGCCCCCAGACCCCCATATACCTCCCCAGACCCCCTATGCCCCCAACCCCCCAGACCCCCATATACCCCCCCAGACCCATATACCCCCCCAGACCCCACAAACCCCCCCAGACCCCCATATACCTCCCCAGACCCCCTATACCCCCAACCCCCCAGACCCCCATATACCCCCCCAGACCCATATACCCCCCCAGACCCCACAAAACCCCCCCAGACCCCATATACCCCCATATAGCCCCCAGACCCCCATATACCTCCCCAGACCCCCTATACCCCCCCAGACCCCATATACCCCCCAGACCCCATATACCCCCAACCCCCCCAGCCCCCCATATACTCCCCCAGCCCCCCTATACCCCCAACCCCCCCAGACCCCCATATACCCCCCCAGCCCCTATAGATCTGGGGGGGGGGCCCACATTTCCCAGCAGGGTGTGTTCCCGGTGGGGTGCACCCCCAGCCCCCAGGTAAGCCCCCAGCCCCCCCATACTCCCCCCAGCCCCCCTGTAGCCCCTATCCCCTATAGATCCTGGCGGGGGGGGGGGCACCTTCGCAGCGGGGTGGGTCCCTGGCGGGCTGCAGCCCGGGGGGGCACTGGCACTTGAAGGAGCCGGGGGTGTTGACGCAGACCCCGCTGGGGCAAAGCCCCCCCGCCTCACACTCGTTCACGTCTGGGGGTCCCCGGGGTGGGGGAACAGAGATATTGGGGACCCCAGCGTGGAGGGGGGGGGGTCCCCAGGGCAGGGGGTCCCCAGGAGAGGGGATCCCGGGGGTGGGGCCCCAGATCCCAGGGTCCCCAAGGTGGGGGCACATGGATATTGGGGTCCCTGGGGAGGGGGGGGCATGGAATCCGGGGTCCCCAAGGTGGGGGGCACATGGGTATTGGGGTCCCTGGGGATGGGGGTCCCCAGGGATGGGGGTCCCCGGGGGGGGTCCCCAAGGGGGGGGGTCGCAGGGCAGGGGGTCCTGGGGTGGGGGGTCCCCAGGGCAGGGTGTCCCTGGGGGAGGGTCCCCAAGGGGGGGGCTCCCAAGGATGGGGGTCCTGGAGTAGGGGGTCCTCAGGGCAGGGGGTCCCCGGGGGGGTCCCTAGGAGGGGGTCCCAGGGCAGGGGGTCCCAGGATGGGGGATCTCCAAGGAGGGGGTCCCAGGGCAGGGGGTCCCCGGGGGGATCCCCAAGGAGGGGGTCCCAGGGATGGGGGTCCTGGGGTGGGGGGGTCCGCACCGATGCAGGCGCCGTTGTGGCCGCGGAAGCCGGGGGGGCAGGGGGTGCAGAGGAACCCCCCGGGCTGGTTCTCGCATTTGCCCTCGGGACACGTCCCCACGTCCAGGCACTCGTTGATGTCTGGGGGGGGGATGACACGGGGGGGGGACGGGACACAGGGACAGGTCAGGGACGGACACACACACGGGGAGACCCCGCAGCACCCCGTTACGGGGGGGTCATCCCCGCGGGGGTGTCACCTTCGCAGAGGGGCTGCCTCGAGCTCTTGCGGCGGTAGCCCGGGTGGCATTCGCACTTGTAGTGGCCGGGGACGTTGGCGCAGGTGCCACCGTCCCCGCAGATGTCCGCCTTGGCGCACTCGTCGATGTCTGCGGGCGCGCGGTCGTGTCCCCAACCTCGTCCCGTGTCCCCAAACCTCATCCCGTGTCCCCCAACCCTGTCCTGTGTCCCCAACCTCGTCCCATGTCCCCCAACCTCATCCCGTGTCCCCCAACCCTGTCCTGTGTCCCCAACCTCGTCCCATGTCCCCCAACCTCGTCCCGTGTCCCCAACCCCTGCCCTGCATCCCCAACCCTGCCCTGTGTCCCCAACCTCATCCCGTGTCCCCAAACCCTGTCCTATGTCCCCAACCTCATCCCCTCCCCACCCTCATCCCGTGTCCCCCAACCCTGTCCTGTGTCCCCAACCTTGTCCCGTGTCCCCCAAACTCATTCAGTGTCCCCAAACCCTGCCCTGCATTCCCAACCCTGTCCTGCGTCCCTAACCTCGTCCTGTGTCCTCAACCTCATCCTGCGTCCCCAAACCCTGTCCCATGTCCCCAACCTCATCCTGTGTCCCCAACCTCGTCCCATGTCCCCAGACCCTGCCCTGCATTCCCAACCCTGTCCTGTGTCCCCAACCTCATCCCATCCCCAACCTTGCTGCGTGTCCCCAAACTCGTCCCATGTCCCCAACCTCGTCCCGTGTCCCCAATCCTGTCCTGTGTCCCAATCCCTGTCCTGTGTCCCCCACCCGCTGCCCATGTCCCTTGTCCCCTGCCCCTTCCCCATGCCCCCACGTCCCCGTGCCATGTCCCCCTATCCCCATGCCCCATATCCCCGTGTCCCATGTCCCCACATCTCCTTGTCCCCGTGTCCTTGTGCCCCACATCCCCACATCCTGTGACCCTGCGATACCACGTCCCCGTGTCCCCGTATCCCACGTCCCCATGTCCTGTGACCCCATGTCCCCGTGTCCCCATGTCCCCATGTCCCATGTCCCCATGTCCTGTGACCCCATGTCCCCATGTCCCACGTCCCCATGTCCTGTGACCCCATGTCCCCGTGTCCCCATGTCCCCATGTCCCCGTGTCCCACGTCCCCATGTCCTGTGATCCCACTTCCCCGTGTCATCTCCCCGTGTCCCACGTCCCCATGTCCTGTGACCCCACGTCCCCGTGTCCCACGTCCCCATGTCCTGTGACCCCACATCCCCATGTCCTGTGACCCCACGTCCCCGTGTCCCACGTCCCCATGTCATGTCCCCATGTCCCACGTCCCCATGTCCTGTGACCCCACGTCCCCGTGTCCCCGTGTCCCACGTCCCCATGTCCTGTGACCCCACGTCCCCGCGTCCCACGTCCCCATGTCCTGTGAACCCACATCCCCACGTCCTGTGACCCCACGTCCCCGTGTCCCACGTCCCCATGTCATGTCCCCATGTCCCACGTCCCCATGTCCTGTGACCCCACGTCCCCGTGTCCCACGTCCCCATGTCCTGTGTCCCCGCGTCCCCACATCCCACGTCCCCGTGTCATGTCCCTGTGTCCCACGTCCCCATGTCCTGTGACCCCACGTCCCCGTGTCCCCGAGTCCCACGTCCCCATGTCCTGTGTCCCCGCGTCCCCGTGCCCCCTGTGTCGCGTCCCCGGCCACTCACCGGCGCAGGATCGCACGCCCTTGTGCAGGCTGAGCTGGAACCCGCGGTGACAGTGACAGTTGTAGGAGCCACCCGTGTTCATGCAGACGCCGCGGCCGGCGCCGCACGGCTCCGCCTCGCACTCGTTCACGTCTGCGCGGGGGCACACGCGTGTGAAGGCGTGACATACACACACACAGACACCCCTCCCCATGCACGGCGAGATGTGCTGCCCCAGGCACACGCGTGTGCGGTTGTGGCCTGCTGGGCACAGGCATGTGGTCATATGCGCACATGCGTGTGCGGTTGTGACCCCCCCCGTGCGCGCATGTGTGCAGCCATGTTCCCCCATGCACACGTGCATGTACTCACAATGACCTGTCCTGCACTGTGCACACACGTGTGCAGTTGTGACCCCCCCATGCATGCACGTGTGCAGCCGTGTTCCCCCATGCACGCACGCGTACTCACAATGACCTGTCCTGCACCGTGCACATGCGTGTGCAGCTGTGTTCCCCCACGCACACGCATGTGTAGCCATGCAGTGAGGCTGAATATCACCCATAGCAGCACTGGGGGTGCACACAGCCCCCCCGTACTGGTGCAGCAGCACTGGGGGTGCAGGCAGGACCCCCCCCAGCCCCCCCGTACCGGTGCAGTAGCGGCGCTGGGGGTGCCAGCGGTACCCCGGGTAGCAGAGGCAGCTGTACCCCCCCGGCCCCATCACACACTCCCCGGGGCCGCAGATGTTGCGGTTCAATTTGCACTCGTCCGTCTCTGGGGGAGGGCACAGGGGGGCTCAGAGGGTCCCAAAGGATCCCAAGGGGTCCCAGGAGAGCTTTGGGGGTGTTAGAGGGGGTCCCAGGGAGGTCTGAGGGACTCAGAGGGGTGCTGGGGGGTCCCAGGAGGGTCTCAGGGGGGTCCCAGGGGAAGTTTGGGGAGCTTAGAGGGGTTCCCAGGGAGATCCGAGGGGCTTAGGGGAGTCGGGGGGGGGTCCCAGAGGGATTGGGGGGGGTCCCAGTGTCTCAACAGGAGTCCTGGGGGGGGTCCCAGGGGAGGTTTGGGGGCTTAGAGGGGGTCACAGGGATGTTCCAGGGAGGTCTGGGGGTCCCAGGACAGTTGAGGGGTCCCAAGGGGGTCTCAGAGAGGTCCCAGGGGAGGTTTGGGGGGCTTAGGGGGGGTCCCAGGGGTGTTCCAGGGAGATCTGAGGGGCTTAGAGGGGTCGGGGGGGTTCCCAGAGGGATTGGGGGGGTCCCGGGGTCTCAAGGGGGCTCCCAGGAGGGTCTGGGGGTCCCTCACCGGTGACCTGGGTGGGGGCGATCTCGGCGGCGCTGCGCGTGTGCTGCTCGGCCACCACCCGCCAGACGACGGCCGTGGTGGGACGGGCGACCACCTCTGGGGGGGACACGCCGCGGGTGGGGCCGCGGGGTCTGCGTGTGTCCCCCCCCCGGTGTCCCCGTCCCCATCCCACCTCCATCCCGTGCGCGTCCCCTCCTGTCCCCATCCCCATCCGTGTCCCATCCTGTCCCTGTCCCCATCCTCATCCCTGTCCCCACGCGTGTCCCATCCCTGTCCCCACGCGTGTCCCATCCTGTCCCCACACGTGTCCCATCCCTGTCCGTGTCCCCACGCGTGTCCCATCCTGTCCCCACGCGTATCCCATCCCTGTCCCCACGCATGTCCCATCCCTGTCCCCACACGTGTCCCATCCCTGTCCCCACGTGTGTCCCATCCCTGTCCGTGTCCCCACGCGTGTCCCATCCCTGTCCCCATCCTGTCCCCACGCGTGTCCCATCCTGTCCCCACATGTGTCCCATCCCTGTCCGTGTCCCCACGCGTGCCCCATCCCTGTCCCCACACGTGTCCCATCCCTGTCCCCACGCATGTCCCATCCTGTCCCCACACGTGTCCCATCCCTGTCCATGTCCCCACGCGTGTCCCATCCCTGTCCCCACACGTCCCATCCTGTCCCCACGCATGTCCCATCCCTGTCCGTGTCCCCACGCGTGTCCCCTCCTGTCCCCACGCGTGTCCCACCCCATCCCCATCCCTGTCCCCACGCGTGTCCCATCCCCTCCCCACATGTCCCATCCCCTCCCCACGCGTGTCCCATCCCTGTCCCCACGCGTGTCCCATCCCTGTCCCCATCCTGTTCCCACGCGTGTCCCATCCCTGTCCGTGTCCCCACGCGTATCCCATCCCTGTCCCCACGCGTGTCCCATCCCTGTCCCCACGCGTGTCCCATCCTGTCCCCACACGTGTCCCATCCCCTCCCCACGCGTGTCCCATCCCCTCCCCACGCGTGTCCCCATCCTCTGCCCATCCCTGTCCCGTCCCCGTCCCTCTGCGTGTCCCCGTGTGTGTGTCCCCCCCCCTTACCAGGGTACCGGGGGGGGTCGGTGCTCCCCGGGGGCTGCTCCAGGCCCTGCTCCTCCGAGTGGGTCCAGAAAGCCGGGAGCTGGGGGGGACACTGCTGTCCCCTCTGCTCCCCCCGTGTCGTCCCCCCCCCCGGCTCCCCCATGTCCCCCACAGCCCCCCCCCGCTCTCCCCGTGTCCACCCCCCGGCCCCCCCAGTCCCCTCTGCCCCCCCCCAGCCCCCCCCATCCTGCCCATCCCCTGTCCCCCCCTCCCCGATGTCCCCAATGTCCCTGTTCCCCCCCCCCAAGCTCTCCCCATTGCCCCCCCATCCCCCCACACTCACCATGGCCGGGGGGGTCACGGCTGCGGGGGAAGGGGGCGGTGAGACCCCAAATGGGCCCCCCCGCGGGAGGGGGGGACACAACGTGGGGTCACGGAGGGACATGGGGGACCCCGGGGGGATACGGGGTCCTCGGGGGGTGATGGATGGGGTGGGGGGACACACATGGGGGGGACACACACAGGGGACCCCAGGGGACATGGGGGGACACAAAAGGGGTTTATGGGGGGGGCACAAGGGAAGAATAGGGAACCCCAGGGGACATGGGGGGGGACAGGGACATGGGGGGGGGACACAAGGGACCCCAGGGGACATGGGGGGGACAAGGGACCCCAGGGACATGGGGGGGGCACAGGGACATGGGGGGGGAAACAAAGGACCCCAGGGGACATGGAGGGGGGGTCATGGAGCTCTAGGAGGGACATAAGGGGTCACGGGGGGACACGGGGGACCCCAGGGGACACGGGGGGGGGCACAGGGGGGTCATGAGGACCTGGGGGGGGGACACAGGGGACCCCAGGGGAGCGGGGAGAGACCCCAAGGGGACACGGAGGAGGGGGGGGTGACCGACCTGGGGGCGGGGGTGCGTCGGGGGGCGCGGGGCTGGGGGCGGGCGGGGGGGGCCGGGGGGGCCGCTCGGGGGCCCCGTCGGGGTGGATGTGGAGGGTGAAGTCGCTCTCGCCCTGGATGGTGAGGGTCTGGTGGGAGGTCAGGACGTGGTACCCCTTCCCCGCCGGGCAGATGGCCTTGAAGGCGGCTGGGGGGGGGGGATCGGGGGGGTCAGTGGGTGCTGGGGGGGGGGGGGGCTGTGCTTCCCCCTCCCCAAACCCAGCTGGGATCCCGACTCAGCAGCCCCCCAAAAATGGGTCCCTCCATCCCGCAGCCCCCCCAGTGGGTACCCTGAGCCCCCCCCCATGGTACCCTAACCCCCCCCCAAGATGGGAACCCTGACCCCGCATCCCCCCCCCACCCCAAAGATGGGGACCCCCCCCCATCCTGCCCCCCCTCCCCCCACACATACCCTGCCCCCACATCCCTCCCCACCCCCCAAAGATGGGGACCCTGTGTGTGTCCCCCCCCCCAGGGCCCCCCCATACCGGTGCCGTCGGCGGGGCAGCGCTCGCAGCGGCCCCCCCAGGCCTTGCCCACGCTGCAGCAGCAGGTCTGGCGCGTCAGGCGGGTGGGCAGGGGGTGCTGGCACTGCTGGGCCCCCGACACCAGCCGGAAGCAGAGACCCCTCTCCTCCCCCTTCTCCGCTGCGGGGGGACGGTCACGCACCCCAAAACCCCACGGCACCCCCCCGCAGCCGGGGCGGCACCCCCCCAGACCCCCAGAGACCTCCCCAGACCCTCGTAAGACCCCCCCAGAGCCTCCCACAGACCCTTCATTGGCCCTGTCCCGGACCCCCCCGAACCCAAAGATGCCACATAGACCCCCCCCAGGGTACCGCTGGCAGCCCCCCCAGACCCTCATAGATCCCCCCCAGACACCCCCAGACCCTGTCCAGGACCCCTGGGACCCCCCCCAGACACCCCATGGACCCCCCAGAGCATCCCACGGTGCCCCTCCCAGACCCCTGGGACCCCTCCAGAGCCCCATAGATCCCACGTAGACCCCCCCCAGGGTACCCCGGCAGCCCCCCAGTCCCTCATGGACTTCCCAGACCCTCCCACAGAGCCCCCCAATGCCCCTCCAGGACCCCCTGGGCAGCCCCCAGCCCCCCCAGAGCATCCCACAGAGCCCCCCAATGCCCCTCCCAGACCCCTGGGACCCCCCAGAGCCCCGTAGATGCCACATAAACCCCCCCAGGGTACCCCCTAGACCCTCATAGACCCCCCCCAAACCCTCCCACGGACACCCCCAGACCCTGTCCAGGACCCCTGGGACTCCCCCAGCCCCCCCCTCCGGACCCCCTCCAGAGCATCCCACGGAATCCCGCAATGTCCCTCCCGGACCCCCGGGACCCCCGGGACCCCCCCCCCAGCCCCACGTACGCAGGCACTGGCTGCGGGAGGGCCCCAGCACGTGCCCGGCTTTGCAGGCGCAGCGGAAGCTGCCCTGGGTGTTGAGGCAGTCGCCGTGCTGGCAGACGCCCTGCATGGCGCACTCGTTGATGTCTGCGGCAGCCGCGTCAGCGCCCCGCACACGTGTGGGCGCGCGCACGCGTGACCCCCCCCCCCCACGCCCGTGCCCCGTGGACGCACGCCCGTGACCCCCACACACGCATATCCCATGCGCGTGCGCGTGCCCGGCCCACACGTGGCCCCTGTGCGTGCACACGCGTGGTCCCGTGCGTGCACACGCGTGGTCCCGTGCGCGCACACGCGTGGTCCCGCGCGCGCCCTCGTGCGTGTACCCGCTGTGCACTCACACACGCAGCACTGTGCGCGTCCCCGTGCACGCACACGAGCGTTCCTACGCGTGACGCCGTGGTGCACGCACACCCCCGGCCCCATGCGCATCCCCTGCGCGCGCACACGTGTGGTTTTTCTGCGTGTATCCGCAGCGCACGCGCGATCCTGCGCGTGGCCCCACGGTGCACGTACACACGTGGCCCCGTGCATGCACGCGCCTGGCCTGTGCACGCCTCCCCCATGCACAAACAGGCTCAACTCCGCTTGCACGCTCCCTGCACGCCCCTCGCACGCCCGTTGCACACCCGTTGCACGCCCGCGTGCCCTACCTTGGCAGTGGCTGCTGTTGAGGCGCTTGTAGCCCTGGGGACAGTCCCCCCCCGTGTTCCCCCCGGACGGGGCCCGTCTTCTGCACCCCCGTGTCTGCAACACCCCCCACGGTCACACTCGGGTGCCCGCGTCCCCCCAGGGTGGGGGTCCCGGACCCCTGGGTCCCTGGGGGGGGGGGTGGCCGGGGGGGGACCCCCACTCACACTGCAGGTGGGGACACTTGTGGCACTTGCTCTGTCCCCAGGCGGTGCCGATGCTGCCGCAGCAATCCTCCTGCTTGGTCAGCCCCGGCAGCGGGTTGCTGCCGCACTGGGGGGGGGGGTCAGGGTGTCATCACCCCCAAATACCCCCCAGCACCCCCAAATACCCCCCCAGCACCCCCCAATGACCTGCATCCCCCCAGCACCTATTGCAATGTCTGCTCTTTGTGCAAAGCGTGCACCCCATGTGTGTCCCCCTGCACCTCACGACCCCCCCTCACCCTGTGTCCCCCTCACACCCCACATCCCCCCCCCCACCCTGTGTCCCCCCAGACCCCCCCACCCCACCCCACTCACCGACTGCTTGGGCAGGGTCTCCTGGAAGCAGCGGCCGAGGGGTTTGTGGGTGTGGGGCCGGGGGGGCGCGGGGGGCTTGCTGCCGGCGGGGGGCTGCGCTGGGTGGGCCAGCAGCAGCCCAGGGCCGCGGGGGGCTCCCTCGGGGGGTCGGGGTTCGATGCGATGAACCTGCACCGAGGCCTCGGGGGGGTGGTGGACCCGCACGTTCACCAGCGGCGGCGGCACCTGCACTGGGGGGGGCACCGGCACCTCGGCACCCCGGTACCCCCGGCACGGGCACCCCGGGAACGGACACGTGTGGGACCCCCGGGACCCCTGGCATGGGCGCCCCAGCACCCCTAGGACCCTGGGAATGGGTGTAGGGGGGACCCCCGAGACCCCCAGTACGGGCACCCCAGGACCCCGGGCATATGTGGGACCCCTGGGACCCCCTGCCCCCCAGGACCCCCAGTACGGGCACCCCAGGATTCCTGAGACCCTGGCAATGGGCGTGTGTGAGACCCCCAGGACCCCCAGTACGGACACCCCCAGACACCCCCCGCTAGAACCCCCGAGACCCCCAGAAATGGGCAACCCCGGGACCCCGAGCGTAGCTGAGACCCCCCCGTACGGGCACCCCCAGACCCCCTGATGTGGGACCCCTGGGAACGAGCACCCTGGGACTCCAACGCGGGACCCCCGGCACCCCCAGGAAAGGGCACCCCAACGTGGGACCCCCGTGCCCCCCAGCACCGGGACCCCCAGCTCCCCGGTACGGGCCCCCCCGTGCCCCCCCCCCCCCCAGCCCTCCCCGTGTCCCCCGTATCCCTGTGCCCCCCCCCCAGCCCCCCGATACCTTCAGCCGAGTGGTGCCCGGGCCCCAGGGGCACCACGAAGGTGGCGTGGCTGACGTGCCCCCCCCCGTGGCCCCCCCCGTGGGTTCCCCCGGAGGGGGGGTCGGGGGGGGCAGCCGCGCCGGGGCCGTCGGCGATCACCTGGACGGCGTAAACGGCGACTTTGGCCCCCGGGGGGGGCTCGGGGGGGGCGTCGGGGGGCGCGGGGGGGGGCGGCGGGGGGGGCCCCCCCTGGCGCCCCGCCGGCACTTGGCAGAAGCGGCCGGTGAAGGCGGGGGGGCAGAGGCAGTGGGAGCGGGAGCTGCACTGGCCCCCGTTCATGCAGGGCAGGGGGCACACCACTGCGGGGGGAGCGGGGCGTCGGGGGGGGGCCGGGGGGCACGGGGCACCCTGACCCCCCCCCCGCGCCCCGCAAGGGCCTCCTGAACACCCTGTGCCCCCCCAGGCCCCCTGCATCCCCCCAGATCCCTGTGCCCCCGCCAGACCCCCTGTGGCCCCCCAGACCCCTGCGTCCCCCAAATCCCTGTGCCCCTCCAAAACTCTTGTGCCCCCCCAAATCCCTGTGCCCCCCCAGACCCCCTGTGCCCACCCAGAGCCCTGCGTCCCCCAAATCCCTGTGCCCCTCCAAAACTCTTGTGCCCCCCCAAATCCCTGTGCCCCCACAAGACTCCCTGTGCCCCCCCCGACCCCCTGTGCCCACCCAGACCCCTGCATCCCCCAAATCCCTGTGCCCCTCCAAAACTCTTGTGCCCCCCCAAATCCCTGCGTCCCCCAAATCCCTGTGCCCCTCCAAAACTCTTGTGCCCCCCCAGACTCCCTGTGCCCCCCTGACCCCTGCATCCCTCCAAATCCCTGTGCCCCTCCAAAACTCCTGTGCCCCCCCAAATCCCTGTGCCCCCCCAGACCCCCTGCGTCCCCCAAAATCTCTGCATCCCCCAAAATCCCTGTGCTCCCCCAAACCCCTGCACCCCCCCAGACCCCCTGCATCCCCCCAAATCCCTGTGCTCCCCCAGACCCCCTGCACCCCCCCTGCAGCCTGGGCCCGGCTGGGTGCCGTGTGCTCGCACACGCGTGTGTGCCTGTGTCCTGGTGCACAGGGCGGGCATCTGTCCCCGTGTCCCCATCCCCGGCTGTCCCTGTCCCCATCCCAATCCCTGTGCCACCCTGTCCTTGTCCCCGTGCCATCCTGTCCCCATCCTGGTCCTTGTCCCTCTCCCATCCCCGTCCCATCCATCCTGTCCCTGTGCCACCCTGGTCCTGGTCCCTGTCTCATCCCTGTGCTGTGCCATCCCTGCCCTGTCCCCATCTCCGTCCCATCCCATCCTGTCCCTGTCCCCATCCTGGTCCTTGTCCCTGTCCCCATCCTGTCCCTGTGCCACCCTGTCCCCATTTTCATCCCTGTCCCCATCCACCATTCTGTCCATGTCACCATCCTGGTCCCTGTCCCTGTGCCTGTGCCATCCCTTCCTGATCCCTGTACCACCCTGTCCCTGTCCCCATCCCTGTCCTCATCCTGATCCCTGTGCCACCCCATCCTGTCCCTGTCCCCTTTCTTCTCCCTGTCCCACCCTGTCCCCGTCCCCATCCTGATCCCTGTGCCCGTGCCATCCTTCTGCCACCCCATCCTGTCCCTGTCCCCATCCTGGTCCTCATCCCTGTGCTGTGCTCATCCCCATCCCTGAGCCATCCCTGTGCCACCCCATCCTGTCCCTGTCCCCACCCTGATCCCTGTCCCTGTGCCATCTCCATCCCATGCCAACCCTGTCCCCATTCTGTCCCTGTCCCTGTGCCGTCCCCGTGCCACCCCATCCTGTCCCTGTGCCACCCTGTCCCCATCCTGGTCCTGGTCCCTGTCTCATCCCTGTGCTGTGCCATCCCTGTCCCTGTCCCCATCTCCGTCCCATCCCATTCTGTTCCTGTCCCCATCCTGGTCCCTGTGCCACCCTATCCCCATTCTAGTCCTCATCCCCATTCCTGTGCCACCCCCTCCTTGTCCCCGTGCCACCCTGTCCCTATCCTGGTCCTTGTCCCTGTCCCATCCTGTCCCTGTCCCCATCCCTGTCCTCATGCCACCCTGTGCCACCCCATCCTGATCCCTGTGCCACCCTGTCCCCATCCTGGTCCTTGTCCTTGTCCCTGTCCCATTCCATCCCCGTCCCCATCCCGGTCCCCGTCCCATCCATCCTGTCCCTGTCCCCATCCTGGTCCTTGTCCCTGTCCCTATCCCCATCCCGCCCCATCCCTGTGCCATCCCGTTGCCATCCGCCATCCCGTCCCTGTCCCCATCCCGGTCCTTGTCCTTGTCCCTGTCCCATCCTGTCCCTGTTCCCATCCCTGTCCCCGTCCCATCCATCCCGTCCCCGTCCCCATCCTGGTCCTTGTCCCTGTCCCATCCTGTCCCCGTCCCCATGCCGCTCCTCGCGCCCGTCCCCCCGCCCCGTGCCGTCCCCATCCCCGTGCCACGCCGTCCCCCTCCTGATCCCCATCCCCCCCCCCCATTCCCATCCCGTTCCCCGTTCCCGGTCGCGGCCTTGGCGCTCACCGACGCGGAAGCCGGAGCCGGTGAGGGTGTCGGCCGCGTGCCCGTTCTCGCCGATGAGCGTCATGTTGGAGCCGGGTTGGCAGGAGTCGCGGCAGAGCCCCTTCAGGCACGTCCGCCGGCAGATCAGGGGGGCGAAGACCACCTTGAAGCGCTCGCGGGCCACCGCCGTCCCCCCCCCGCCGCCGCCGCCCCCGCCGCCCCCCAAAGCCACCAGCGCCCCCAGCATCACCCACACCCCCCCCCAGTGCCCCATGCTGCCCGGATGGGGGAGGGGGGGGGGGGCTCTCCCCCTGACCCCCGATTCGGGGAGGGGGCCGCGAGGGGTCACGCCAAGCCCGGGCTGGGGGGGTCAGGGCCGGACGCCGGCCTTCGCGCCCCCCCCCTCCACCGCCGGCCCCGGTCGAGAGCGAGGCCGAGCACGGATACCGGGGTTCCCCCCCCCCGCCCCAGGGGGGGGCTCCTGGACACCGGGATGTGGGGGTCCCCCCTGGGCTGGATGCCGTGGAAGGAGGGGGGGGGCGTTGGGGGTCAGCGAGGGTGGGGGGGGGGCGGGTTGGGTGTTTTTCCCGCCGGCCGCCCGCGTTCCCGTCGGCCTCGGGAAGGCGGACGCTCGGGATCGCTCCGGAATGGGGTTGGGGGGGGGGGTTGGGGGGGGGCCGGCTGGGATCCCGCTGGAGCGGGGGAGGGTGGGCGGGAGCCGGGACGGCCGGGTGCTCGCCAGGAATTGGGGGGGGGGAATGGGGGGGGGGAGGGGAGGAACCCGGATGGCCGGGTCCTCTTCCAGCGCTGGGAAAGGCCGGACACGGATTCGGGGGGGGTGGGGGCGGCTCCCGAACACCCGGGTGTCCCCCCCGTGGGGGGGATGGGGGGGGGATGGGCCCCCCCCCGGGTCCCGCTGTGGGGCGCAAGGAGGAGGCGGGGGCTGGGGGGTCGTCAGGAGTTTATTTGGCTGCGTTCGCTCCCAGCCCCCCTCCCCCCACGCCATCGGCGCCGCTTCGTCAGTGCTAACGAGGGGAGGAGGGGCAGCACCCCCTTCCAGTGTATAATCAGCCCCCCCTCCCCCCCCGGAGGCGGGACTTCCTCTTTTTCCTGCCAGAGGGGGTGGGATTTCCTGTTTTCCCCCACAGATGAGAACGGGACTTCCTGTTTTCCCCACCAGAGGGGGCGGGATTTCCTGTTTTCCCCCACGGATGAGGGTGGGACTTCCCATTTTCCCCACCAGAGGGGGCGGGATTTCCTGTTCCCCCCCCCCCCCCCGATGAGGGCAGGATTTCCTGTTTTCCCCACCAGAGGAGGCGGGACTTCCCATTTTCCCCCACTGATGGGGCGGGATTTCCGCTTTTCACTGCCAGAAAGGAGGGGATGGGGGCGGGACTTCCTGCCGTAGAAGGTGTCCCCGCCTTGGCGAAGGCGGGATTTCCTGTAATGCCCTTTGCTTTGACCCATGGGGTGCCTGAGTGGGCGGGACTTCCTCTGTCACCAGCCATCTGTCCCATCCCGGGGGGTGGCGGAGGGCGGGGCATCCCTGCAGAGGCGGGACTTCCTGCGTCGCCCCCTGCCCTGCCCACCCACCCGCTGGGGAGGCGGGAGCGTCGTCGTCCCTCATTGGTCGTTGAAGGGGTCGCGGGGGCGGGCCCAGGGGTCGCCGGGGGGCGGGTCCCGCCGGGGTCCCGCCGAGACGAAGCTCCAGGGGTCGATGCGGGGGCGCAGGGGGGAGGGGCGGGGTCGCGCCGCCGGGCCGGGGGGGCCGGGGGAGCCGGGGGGGCGCGGGGACGGGGGGCTGGGCAGCACCACACCTGGGGGGGGAGCCGGGGAGGGGGGGCCGTCAGGGGGGGCCCACTGCCCTCCCTGAGCCCCGAAACTGCCCCACGGCCCCCCCCAGAACCGCCCCACGGCCCCCACGGCTGCCCCATGGCCCCCCCCCCGGCTGGCCCCCAGGCCCCCCAGCTGCCCCATAGCCTCCCCATAGAGCCCCACACCTGCCCCACGGATGCCCCCACCATCTCATATCTGCCCCACGGACCCCCCTGCTGCCCCGTAACTGCCCTGCAGAGTCCCATGACCAGCTATTGCGCTCCCAAACTGCCCCATAGCTGCCCCACAGACCTCCAACTGCCCCATAATTGCCCCACAGACCCCACGACTGCCCCATAGCTGCCCCACAGACCCCCCAAGTGCCCCATAACCACCCCACAGTCTCCCCAAGTGCCCCATAGCTGCCCCACAGACCCCCCAAGTGCCCCATAGCTGCCCCAGTCTCCCCAAGTGCCCCATAGCCGCCCCACAGACCCCCCAAGTGCCCCATAGCCGCCCCACAGACCCCCCCAAGTGCCCCATAACCACCCCACAGTCTCCCCAAGTGCCCCATAGCTGCCCCACAGACCCCCCAAGTGCCCCATAACCGCCCCACAGACCCCCAACTGCCCCATAAGCTCCCCACAGAGCCCCATGACCAGCCCACGGACACACCAACTACCCCATAGCTGCCCCACAGACCCCCCCAACTGCCCCACAGACAACCCCCCCCCAAGTTGCCCCTTGCCCCCAGCCCCACTTACCCCACCCGGGGGTCCCAGCGCCCGGGCTCAGCTCGCGGGGTCTCCGGGCACCCAGGGGCGACGGCTGCAGCACCAGCTCTGGGGTCCCGGGGGTCCGGCCACGGCTCGGCTCAGGGGTCCCAGGGGTCTGGGCGCGACCCAGCTCAGGGGTCCCGGGAGTCCGGGCACGGCTCAGCTCAGGGGTCCCGGGGGTCCGGGCTCCCCCTTGCTCAGGGGTCCGGGACCAATTCAGCTCCAGGGTCCCAGGGGTCCGGGCCCGCCCCTGCTCGGGGGTCCCAGGGGTCTGGTCCTGACCTGGGTCTGGGGTGCCAGGGGTCCGGACTTGGCTCGGATCTGGGGACTCAGGCGTCCGGGCTTGGCTTGGCTCAGGGGACCCGGGCGTCTGGGCGCGACCCGGCTCGGGGGTCCCAGGTGAGCTCAGCTCCGGGGACCCAGGGACCCGGGCCCGGCTTGGCTCAGGGGTCCCAGGCGAGCTCAGCTCCGGGGACCCCGGGGTGCGAGCCCGCCCCGTCTCGGGGGTCCCGGGCGCGCGTGCAGGCCGGCGGGGGGACAGGCGGAGAAGGCCGGGGGAGGGCGGGGGGCTGCGGGGGGTCTCAGCGGGGGACAGGTCGCGGCCAAGCCCCAGGGACGCCAGCAGGGCCGAACCCCGCAGCAGCGCCCGGCGGAGCAGCCGCGGGGTCCCCCCCCGCTCCCCCCGGCCCTCCTCAGGCTCGGGGGTCCCAGCCTCGCCTGTGGGAAATGAGGGGGGGGGGCGTGAGCGGAGGCAGGACCCCCGACGACCCCCCAGGACCACCATCCCCTCCCTCCCCACCCCCGGGGACCCCCCCAGGGACTCACCGTTGGGGGACGCATCCCCCGGGCTGACCTCGTCGGCATCCAGGTACCAGGTGGTCTCCTCCGGCCGCAGCCTCCGCCTGCGGGGGGACCCAGGTGTTGGGGTGGGGGGGACCGAGAACCCCCCCAGGCCCCCCCCGACCCCCCCCAGGGGTGCGGGACCCACCTGCCATTGAGGGCGCTGCCCTTCCCCCCGCGCCGCTCCAGACCCCCGAGCCCCCGTGGCGGCTCCTCCTCCTCCTCCGGCTCCACTGGGGGCAGAGAGGGGCGTGATGTCATCCGCGGGGCGGCATGACATCACACCCGGCACGGCGTCATTGCAAAACACTCCCGCCCTCCCCTAGCTGTGACGTCACACCCCACCCACCAATCCCAGCTGGGTCTGTGATGTCATTTCCTCCCGCTTCCCTTCCCGCCGGTGTGCGACATTGCTTTCTCCACCGCCTAGCTGGCGATGTCATATGTCAGCAGCGATGACATCACCACCCAAGACTGCCTAGCCACCTAGGATCTCTGACATCACCTCCCAGCAGACGTGACATCACAGGCAGCACCTCCCTGATTGGCTGCCCCCCCCCCCCCAAATGATGACATTACTCACACTGGATGGCGCGCAGGCGGGGGAAGGGGGGCGACCCCCCCCCCAGCCCCTCCTGGGGGTCACGGCTCCGGGGATCCCCCCCCGGTGCAGCCTGGACTGTCAGGCGGTGCTTGAAATCTGGGGGGGCAAGGGGGGGCACAGGGGTCAGCGCAGCCCCCAGTCCCCCCCCAAACCCAACTGCCCCCCCAGCGCCCCCCCCCCCCCCGTACCCTGGGGCATGCCGATGTGGTCGGCGGGCCGTCGGGGCCGTCGGAAGGGGGGTCTCCGTCGTTTGGGGGCTGGGGGGGGCCGGGGGGGTCCCCGCAGCATCAGGCTGAGCTCCCGCTCCAGCACCTCCAGCTCCCGCCGCGCCACCGCCGCCTCCCGCTGCCGCAGCGCCTCGGCCTGGCACCGCTGCGCCCGCGACGCCCGCGCCACCGCCTCCTCCCGGCTCCGCAGCTCCTGGGGGGGGGGGCACGGGATCGGGGTGGGGGGGAGACACGGACACGGGGACGGGGGGGGCATGGACCAGCTGTGAGCAGCACCAGGACAGGGTCAGGCTGCCGCTGCTGGGTTTGGGGGGGGCACTTGGGGGTCCCAAGGAATCTGAAAGTGGCCCGGGGGGGTTGCAGGGTGTCCTGGGGGGGTCCCAGGGGATCAGAGAGGGTCCCAAGGGGGTCCCAGGTGTTCCAGGGGGGGCCCAGAGGATCTGAGTGTGTCCCGGGGCAGTCCCAGGGGGTCCTAAGTGTCCTGAGGGGGTCCCAGGGGATCTGAGGGTATCCCAGGGGGGTCTCTGATGATCTCAGGGTGTCCCAGGGGGCCCTCAGGGGGTCCTAAGCGTCCCGGGGGGGTCGCAGGTGATCTGAGAGTGTCCCGAGGGGGTCTCAGGGGGTCCTAGGCATCCCAGAGAGGTCTCAGGAGATCTGAGAGGGTCCCAAGGGGGTCCCAGCAAATCTGAGAGTGTCCCGAGGGGGTCTCAGGGGGTCCTAAGTGTCCCGGAGGGGTCCCAGAGGATCTGAGGGTGTCCCAGGGGGGTCTCTGAGGATCTGAGGGTGTCCCGGGGGGTCCCAGGGGATCTGAGGGTGTCCCGGGGCTGGGTCCTAGGGGATCCTAAGTGTCCCAAAGGGGTCCCAGAGGATCGGAGGGTGTCCCAGGGGGATCTCTGAGGACCTGAGGGTGTCCCAGGGGGGCCCCAGGGGGTCCTAAGTGTCCCGGAGGGGTCCCAAGGGATCTGAGGGGGGTTCCAAGGGGGGGTCCCAGGGCATCCTAAGTGTCCCGGGGGGGTCCCAGAGGATCTAAGAGTGTCCGAGGGGCGTCCCGCAGATCTCCCAAAAGGATCCCAGAGAGTCCCAGGGTGTCCCCATGGTTGAAGGGGGTCCCAGGAGGGGCCAGGGGGGTCCCAGGTGTTTGGGGAGGGTCCTGGGGGGTTCCTGGGGGCGGCACCTTCTCCCGCGCCCGCAGCTCGTCAAAGAGCCCCTGGATCTCGCGGCGCCAGCTCTCCTGCAGGGAGTGGAAGGACTCGGGGGGCCCCAGCCCCGCCGGCTCCAGCCCTGACAGCCGCCGCAGGATGGTCCCGAAGCCCGGCCGTCGGTGGGGGTCCTGCTCCCAGCAGGCTGCGGGGGCACCCAGGTGTCTGGGGGGGGCGCTCCTGAGGAACCCCGGTGTCCCCCATGGGACGTAGGGGCTCCCACTGGGGACCCAGGAGCGCCCTCATGGACCCAGGCATCCAGGTACCCCAGGACTCAGGAGTGGGGGTCCCCACACCCCACCCAGGGTCCCCAGGACATCCAGGCACCATCCACCCCCCCCCTCCACGGACCCAGGTGTCTGGGTACTCCAGGACTTAGGAGTGGGGGTCCCCATCCCCAACCTTCCCACCCGGGGACCCAGGCATCTGGGTACCCCCCAACCCCACAAAGGGCCCAGCCCCCTGAGTGCCCCCCAGGTGTCCGGGTACCCCCCAGAGGTCCCAGCGCCCCCCCCAGCCCCCCAGCACGGACCTGCCATCAGCTGGGCGAAGGGTTGGGGGCAGGTGGAGGGGATGGGCAGCGTCAGTTTGTTGACGGCCACCCCGTACGCCACCGCCAGCCCGTCGATCCCCCGGTACGGCACCTCCCCGGTCAGCAGCTCCCACAGCAGCACCCCGTAACTGGGGAGAGGGGGGGCAGGGGGGTGGTGTCAGACCCTGGACCCGCTCTGACACCCCCCCAAAACCCCCAGGGACCCAGGTGTTTGGGTGCCCTGCATCCCCCCCACCCATGGACCCAGGTGGCCAGGTACCCCAGGACTCAGGGATGGGGGTCCCCATGCCCCCCCAGGGTCCCCAGGAAATCCAGGCACCCTTCATTCCGCCCCCCCCCATCGCCATGGACACACGCATCTGAGGGTCTTCCACTCCCCCCCACAGGGACCCAAATGTCTGAGTACCCCAGGACTCAGGGATGGGGGTCCCCATGCCCCCCCCAGGGTGCCCAGGACATCCAGGCACCCTCCACCCCCTCCCCCAGACCCAGATGTCAGGGTCCCCCAGGACTGAGGGGTCCCCATCCTCCCCACGGCACCTCCCGGGACCCCCCCCCCCCTCAAGACGCGGTACCTCCAGACGTCGCTGCCCTTGGAGAAGGTGGACGCCTTGATGACCTCGGGCGCCATCCAGGCGTAGGTGCCGGCCGCGCTCATCTTCGTCGTGCGCTGCCACTCGCGGGCGAGGCCGAAGTCGGTGATCTTCAGCGTTTTCCCGCTGACATCGTCTCCCTCCACCGGCTGCGCCAGCAGAACTGGGGGGGTGGGCGGAGGGGGGTGGGTCAGCAGACCCTGGCGTCTGGGACCCCCCACCCCTGGGACCCCAGCCCTGACTCCCAAGGGCCTCTGGGGTCCCTCTCTGCTCCACGGGCTGCCCCCCGCCCCATCACCAGGAGCACCCATGGGTGCCCCATTACCCCACTACACGGTGGGTGTCCCCCCACCCCATCGCCAGGAGCACCCATGGGTGCCCCACTACCCATTGCACGGTGCGTTCCCCTGCCCCATTTCCCCCCAACGCCGTCACCAGAAACACCCATGGGTGCTCCATTATGCAGTGCATTTCCCCCCACACCGTTGCCAAGAGCACGCATGGGTATCCCATTACCCCACTACATAGTGCATCCCCCCCACCCCATCGCCAGGAGCACCCATGGGTGCCCCATTACCCCATTACATGGTGCATTCCCCCTGTCCCATTTCAAACAGCCCCCATGGGTGCCCCATTACCCAGTGCATCCCCCCCACCCCAATGCCAGGAGCACCCATGGGTGCCCCATTACCCCACTACATGCTGTGTCCCCCTACCCCATCGCCAAAAGCACCCATGGGTGCCCCATTACCCATTGCACGGTGCATCCCCCTGCCCCATTGCCCTCCACCCCACTGACAGGAGCACCCATGGGTGCCCCATTACCCTCTTATATGGTGCATCCCCCCACCCCATCACCAGGAACACCCATGGGTGCCCCATTACTCATTGCATGGTGCGTCCCTATCCCGTTGCCCCCCACCCCATCACCAGGAACACCCATGGGCGCCCTGTTACCCCACTACACGGCGTGTCCCCCCACCCCATCCACTGGGAGCACCCACGGGTGCCCCCCTCCCGCTGCCACCACCATGCTCACCGTTGCTGGACTTGAGGTCGCGGTGGATGAGGGGGACGGGGGTCCCGGCGTGCAGGTATCGCATCCCCCGGGCCACCTGCCGGGCCCAGTCCAGCAGGACGGCGGGGGGCACCCTGCGCCCCGCCAGTGCCCGCGAGAGGGGCCCCCCTGCCGCGAACTCCATCACGAGGCAGAGGTGGGGGGGCTCCAGGCAGACGGCACGCAGGGCCACCACGTTGGGGTGCCGCAGGCGGGCGTAGAGCCGGGCCTCCCGCCGCAGGCTGGCCGCCCCTGCCGCCCCCGCGTCCCCCCGCGCCGCCTTCACCGCCACCACCTGCCCCCGCCAGGTCCCCCGGAAGACCCTCCCGAAGCCCCCCGCCCCGATCACCTCCTCCAGCCGCAGCTCCCCGAAAGCCGCCCGCGCCGGACCCCCCCCCGGGGGCGAGGGGGAGCGGGACCCTCCCGGGGAGGGGGGCGAAGGGGAGCGGGACCCCCCTGCGGAGGCAGGGGAAGGGGAGCGAGACCCCCCCAAGAAGGGGGGGGAAGGAGAACGGGACCCCCCTGGAGGGGAGGGGGAGGGGGAGCGGGAACCCTCCAGGAAGGGGGGTGAGGGGGAGCGGGACCCCCCCGGGGGGGACGGGGAGAGGGATGCCCGGCCCCACTCCATGGGGTGCTCCCCCCCCACCCCAGCCCCCCGCTGGGGGTCGAATGGGTGCTCAGGAAGGGAGGGGGCTGCTACAGGTGCCTGGGGGAGTCCTACGGGTGCCAGGGGGACCCCATGGGGGGTCCTATAGCTCCTGGGGGTCACCGGGGTCTCCCTACAGGTGCTGCCTGTAAGGTCTGACAGCTCCGGGGGGGGTCCCGCTGGGGCAACAGGGGGCCTGTGGGGGTCTAGGAGTGCCTATGGGGGTCTAGGAGGGGTCTCTGGGGGCCCGTGGGGGTCTATGGGGGTCTACAAGTGCCTATAGTTGCCTATGGGGATCTCTGGGGCCCTACAGGGGTCTAGGGGTGCGTATGGTGGGGGTCTAGGGGTCACCGGGGGTCCCCACGGGTCGCTATACCTTACCTCGGTCTCTACAGCTCCTACGGGTCCCTGAGGGGTTACCAGGGTCCCTGGGGGTCCTATAGGTCCCCCCCCAGCCGCTACAAGCCCCTGTGGGCCCCCATGGTCCCTCCCCTGACCCCCCCCGACCCCCAGCAGCCCCCGTCCCGTCCCCGCCTGATCCCCGCCGGTGCGTCCCGGGTCGGGGGGGGGGGGGTTTAAGGAAGCAGCATCCCCCGGGATGTTGCTGGGGGTAAAAGGGGGGGGGGGAAGCAGGCGGGAAGAGGGGGTCGACCCGGACGCCTGTGGGTTCCCCGGGGGGGTCGGCGGCGGTTTCTCCCCCACACCCCCCCCCCCCCAGTCCCGTCCCGCGCTGGCTGGAGGCGGCACCGGGGAAGGCGGAGCCGGGACATTGTCACCGGGACAAAGGAAAAGGAACCAGGGCCGGACGGGGCGGGACCGGGGATGAAGGAGAAAAAGGCGGGGGGGGGGGAACCGGACGCTTGGGCCCACTGAAGGGGGGATGGACACGGGGACCACTTAGGGGGCCCCGGGGCCTACCCTGAGGCCTAGGCCCGCGGTGGGGCGGCGAGGCCTGGATCCCCACCGGGGGGGGGTCCTGCCCCCCCCTCCCCGGTCCCCCCGAACGGGGGGACCGGGGAGGGGTGGGGCAGGACCCCCCTCCCGGCGCCATTACAGGGGGTCTAGGCCTACTTACCCCCCCCAAATAAAAACCTCTCGCTACGCGCATGCGCGGAGCCCCCTCCTCAGCGAGCGCGGCGCGTTGTGCGCAGGCGCGGCGGGAGTGGGCGGGGCAATCACCTCCTGGCTACAGGCGCCCCTCTCAGGGCGCATGCGTAAATTCCCCCCCCACCCCGCTTCCGTTCACGGGCAGGCGCGGCCAACCGTTAGTGCGCATGCGCTGGGCTTGTGGGCGTGGAAGGGGGCGTGTCGCGCTGGGCGCATGCGCTTTGCGCAGCGGCGCTAGTACGCATGCTGCCAGCGGAAGGGGCGTGTCTCTCGCCCGACCCCCTCCTCCTTCCCTCTGGCTGCGCATGCGTTGGAGGGGGCGTCCCCTCGCGCGACCCGGAAGCGCTGCGGAGCGTTTCCGGCGAGGACCCGGAAGCGGCGGCGGCCGCCGGCGGAGCGGGGCGGCGGGGGCCGCCCATGGCCGCGGGGCCGGGGGGGAGGCGGCGGCGGCGGCGGCGGCGATGGGGTCGCAGGCGCTGCAGGTGCTGCGGCAGGGCGTGTGGGCCTCGCTGACGGGCGGCTGGTTCCTGGACCCCCACCAGAGCGCCTTCGCTAACTGCTTCCATCTCTACGCCTGGCTCTTCCTATTGGGGCTGCCGCTTGTCCTCTACACGGTCAGCCGGAGGGAAGGGGGGGCTCAGGGGGGTCTTAGGAGCCGGGAGAGGGTCTGAGGGGGGGACGGGAGGGGTCCTGGGGGGAGCGGGAGGGTCTGGGGGGGGCGGGAGAGGGTCTGAGGAGAAAGAAAGGGCCTTGGGGGGGGCAGGAGGGGTCCTGGGAGGTGGGAGAGGGTCTGGGGGGGAGCGGGAGGGGTCCTGGGGGGAGAGAGAGGGCCTTAGGGGGGGCAGGAGGAGTCCTGGGGGGGGATGGGAGGGGCTCTGGGTGGGTGGGGAGGGTCTGAAGGAGAGTGGGAGAGGATCTGAGGGGAAAGAAGGGGCCTTGGGGGGAGCTGGAGGGGTCCTGGGGAGTGGGAGGGGTTCTGGGAGGTGGGAGAGGGTCTGGGGGGGACAGGAGGGGTCCTGGAGGGATCCTGGAGGGAGGGAGATGGTCTTGGGGGGGGGCAAGAGGGGTCCTGGGAGGTGGGAGAGCGTCTGGGGGGAACGGGAGGGATCCTGGGGGCATGGGGGAGAGGGTCTGGGGGGGGTAGGAGGGGGGTCCTGGGGGTCAGGAGCAGTCCTGGGGGGGGTCCTGGGGGCTGGAGGGGGTCTGGGAGGGGTCCTGGGAGGCCTGGGGAGGGCTCTTGGGGATGGGAGGGAGCCCGGGGTGGGGGGGATCCTGGGGGTCTTGGGGGAGCCACCTGACCACACCCCCCCCCCCCCCCGCAGGCGCTGCCCCCCAGCCCAGGGGTGGGGGCCCTGTACTGCGGGCTGGTGGCTGCCTTCTTCGCGGCGGTGAAGACGGTGAATTACCGGCTGCACGCCATGTTCGACCGGGGGGCTGAGCCCGAGGGGGACCCCGAGGGGGGGGGCGAGGGGGGGGCGGCCGCCCTACTGCGCCCCCGCACGCCTGAGGAAGGGGAGAGCTCCCCGAGGTGAGTCGGGGCGGGGGGGAGCTGTGGGGCACAGTGAGGGGCATGGGGGTCCCCAGGGGCTGGGGGGCACCCTGGTGGTTTTGGGGGGGCTGGGGGCACCCTGCGAGTCTGGGGGTGCCCCGGGGTGAAAGGGGGGGGTTGTATGTGGGGGGCCATGGGTACTGGGCAGGGGATTCCAGGGTCCTGGGGGTGCCCTGGGTCTGGGGAGGGGCTCCCTGCGAGCCTGGGGGTGCCCCAGGGTGGAAGGGGTGGGTGCAGTGGGGGTCCCCTTGTGCCCCCCCCCCCCATCACTAACAGCCCCTCGTAGGCCCCCTGGGGAGGGAGTGGAGCTGACGGTGTTCCGCCGCCCGGGCTCGACCCCCCCTGTGCGCTGCAGCTCCCAGCACTCGCTCTGCGGCTTCAACCAGCTCTCGGTGAGTTGGGGGGGGCGGACACGGGGGGACGGGGCGTCCCCTAGCACTGGGGGGGGGGGGGGGGGGGTCCCTGTGTCCCTCCCGTAACCTATTTGACCCACTCCCCCCAGGAGCTGTTACCTCATCTGGAGAACACCGGAGCGGCCAGGGGTGAGCAGCACTGTCACCGTGACCCCCCCAGCTCTGAGACACCCCCCCCGCCGTGTCCCGTCCCCCCCATCCCTAACGGCCCCCCCCACCCCCCCCCAGACATCCGGCAGCTGGTGCGGGAGCAGGGCAGCAACAACGTCATCGTCACCGCAGCCGACCGTGACCGCCTGTGCCGTGGCCCCCCCGCCACCACTGGTGGGTCTGGGGGGGTGCACGGGGTGCTGGGGGGGGGGGCAGCCTGGACACCGGGGTCCCCCCTGACCCTCTGCCTCCCTCACTCCCCCACAGCAGCAGGGAGCCCCTCATCAGCCGGCGCGGAGGATGGGGTCCCATCTGGCAGCCCCCCCCCGTCCCCCCCCCGGCGTGGGGGCTCGTCGGAGAGCGGGCTGAGCGGGGGGGGGCCGGGGCGTGGGACCCCCAGCAGCCAGCGCACAGCTTCCACCCGCCTGGACAGCCCCGGGGCCCCCCCGGTGGGCAGCGACACTGACCCCCTCTCAGAGGCAGAGCCCCCCCCGAGGGCTGGGGGGGGCCGGGGGGGGTCCTCGGGGGGCTCCAGCCTCAGCCTGGCCTCCAGCCGCCGCCCCCCCACCTCTTCCTCCTCCTCCTCCTCCTCCTCTTCCTCCTCTTCTTCCTGCTCCAGCCTCTCAGCCGACTCCCCCCTTCGCTGCCCCCCCGGCCCCCCCCGCCGCCCCCACCTGGCCCCCCTGGCCAAGGCTGACCTGGAGGCCCCCCCCGAGGGGGGTGGGGGGGAGGCGGACAGGGCGGCCCCCCCAGAGGGCGACCGACCAGGGGAGACCCCCAGCACAGGAGGTGAGTGGGGCTGGGGGGGCTGCCCCCAGAGCAGGGGGGCTCGGTGGGGGGATTCAGCCCCATTAGGGGAAGATTTGGGGGTCTGGCCCTATAGTGAGGGGGGGGACACCAGCCCTATAGTGTGAGGACTGGGGATACGCAGCCCCATAACTGGGAAGTCCTGGGGGGGTCCTGGTCCACAGTGGGGAATTTTGGGGGGTCCAGCCCTGTGACTGGGGGGTCCTGAGAGAGGGTTTGGTCCACAGTGGGAAACTTTGGGGGGTCCAGGCTCATAACTGGGGGGTCCTGAGAGGCTAGGGGTGGTGCAGCCCCGTAGTGGGAAGAGTTGGGGTGACCTCCCCTGTGACGGGGTTGCCTGGGGCGTTTTTTTTTTGGGGGGGGGGGGGAATGCTGTCCCATAATGGGCAAACTTGGGGTGCCCAGCCCCATAGCCAGGGGAGTCCTGGGGACTTGTGAGCACCCCCCCCAACCCCTGTTCCCCCTCCCAACCCCAGCACTGGGGGGGCAGCGGGGGGCCCCCCCCAGCCAGGCCACCCGCCGCCGCCACCACGCCGGCTCCAACCCCACGCCACCCTCCTCCGCCATGGGCTCCCCCCCCAGGTAAGCCCCCCCTTGCTTCCTCTGCCCCCCACCCCTTTCCCACACCTACTCCTTCCTCTCCTGACCCGCCCCCCCCTTCTCCCTCCAGGCTGCCCGAGCCCCCCCGGGGCCGCTCGGCCCCCCCAGGACGGACGCTGACGCTGCCGGCAGCCCTGCAACTGGCGGGGGCCCTGCTGCTGCCCCGCGGTGCCCTCCACGAGGCGGCTGCCTTTGACGACACGTCCGAAGGAGCCGTCCACTACTTCTACGACGAGAGCGGTGAGACAGGGCCCCCCCGGGGCCCCCCAAAAAACACCCCCGGACCCCCTTACACCTTCCTCGCCCCCCGCAGGCGTCCGACGTTCCTACACCTTTGGGGCGGCTGGTGGCGGCTACGAGAACCCTGTGGGGCAACAGAGCGGGACCGAGCCCCCGGCTGGCAGCGTGTGGTGAGGGGGGTATTTGGGGGGTCCTGCCCCCTAGCAGGGGAGTTTGGGGGGTCCCAGCTCCATAGGTGGGAAATTTGGGGTGCACCACTCCTGTAGATGAAGATTCAGAACTTTTTGGTTCTGTATGTGAGACATTCCGGGTGTGCCAGCTGCGTAAGAGAAAATTTAGGGTGTCCCTGGCACCATAACTGGGGAGTTTGACATGTTGTGGCCCCCTGGCTGTGGGGTCTGGGGGGCTTCCAGCCCCATAGTTGGATGGTTTGGGGTGTCCCAGCCCTGTAGCAGGAGATTTGGGGTGCTGTGGCGCCATAGGTGTGGGGTTTGGGGGTTCCCACTTCCACAGGTGGGAGATTTGCGGTGTCCCTGGCACCGTAACTGGGGGGTTTGAGGTGTCGTGGCCCTATGGCTGTGGGGTTTGAGGGGTTTCCAGTCCCATAGTTGGATGGTTTGGGGTGGCGCAGCCCTGTAGTGGGAGATTTGGGGTGCCCTGACCCCACAGGTGTGGGGTTTTGGGGTTTGCAGCTCCGCAGGTGAGACATTTGGGGTGTCCCGGTCCTGTAGACAGAGATTCAGAAATTTCTGGTTCCAGGTCTGGGGGATTTGGGGTGTCCCAGCCCTGTAGTGGGAGATTTGGGGTGTCCTCGTCCCATACCTGGGGGGTTTGGGAGTTCCCAGCTCCATAGGTGGGAGATTTGGGGTGCCACAGCCCCATAGGGAGAAGTTCGCGTGGTCTTGATTCCATAGCCAAGGGATGGATTTGAAATTTTCCAGCCTTGTAGCGGGAGGTTTGGGGGGTGTGGTCCCCATAGCGGGGGGATTTAGGGTGTCCTGGGCCCATAGCAGGGGATTTGGGGGGGTCCCAGCCCCATAGCAGGGGGGTTTGGGGGTTCCCACCCCCCTCCTCACACCCCATCTCCCCCCCAGGGACCGTCACTCGCCCTCCTCTAGCGTCACCTCAGCGGAGGCGGCTGAGGGTCCCTCCCGTCCCCCGGGGGGGCTGCCACTGCGCCGAGGACCCCTTGAGGCGCCTGAGGTGAGGAGGGGGGACGACATGGGGGGTGTACAGGGGAAATGCATACCTGACCCCACATCTGTCCCCCTTGGAAGGGCTCAGTGCGGGGGTGAAGGGGTACAGGGGAGGTCCAGGGGGGTGACAGGGGACCGGTGTCACCCCCTGCCCCCCCAGCTGGAGCTGCTGGAGCCCCCCCGGGAGCCGGCGGGGGCCCGGCCCCCCCCTCGCCGTGCCTACCGCTGCCGGGTGTTGCCGGGGCGCTGGGTGCGCCTGCGCTACGACCGCCTGGCCCTGCTGGCCCTGCTCGACCGGTGAGTGGCACCGGGGGGTGTGGGACGCCCCCCCCCCCCGGCCCTCTGTGATACTGGGGGGTGGCCCCAAGACCTCCCTCCAATCTTCCAGTGTCCTGGGAACAGCCTTGAGACCTTCCCTGGCTTTGGGGACACCAGGGATGTCCCCATCTCTGCCCCCCACCTTGGGGACATCTCTGAGACCCCCCCCTGATGCCAGGGCCATCCCCAAGACCCCCCACAACCCAGGGACGTCCCCAAGACCCCCCCCCATGACCCCACGGATGTCCCCAAGCCCTGTCCCACCTTGGGGACATCCCCAAGGCTCCTTCTCTGACCCCAGCGATGTCCCCAAGCACCCCCCCCCAACTTCAGGGGTGGCCCCAAGACCCCCCTGACACTGGGGACATCCCCAACACCCCCTCTCTGACCCCAGCGACGTCCCCAAGCCCCCTGGCAACCCCACGGATGTCCCCAAGACCCCCCCTCTCTGGCCGCAGGGGTGTCCCCAAGAACCCCTGACCCCAGGGACATCCCCAAGACCCTCCCCCATGACCCCAGAGACGTCCCCAAGCCCCCCAGTGACCCCAGTGACATCCCCAAGATCCCCCCAGTGACTCCAGGGACATCCCAAAGCCCCCCAGTGACCCCAGGGACGTCCCCAAGCTCCCGTCCCACCTTGGGGACATGCTCAAGACCCCCTCTCTGACCCCAGGGATGTTCCAAGCTCCCCCAGTGACCCCAGAGACATCCCCAAGACCCCCCCAATGACCCCAGGGACATCCCAAAGCCCCCCAGTGACCCCACAGACATCCCCAAGACCCCCCCAATGACCCCAGGGATGTCCCAAAGCCCCCCAGTGACCCCAGAGACATCCCCAAGATGCCCCCAGTGACTCCAGGGACGTCTCCAAGCACCCTCTCCCCACCCGCAGGGCCATCCCCTGTCCTCCCTGAGCACAACCAGGGTCCCCCATCTGCTCCCCCCACTCCTGGTGGTCCCATATGTGTGTGTGTCCCCCCTCGCAATCCGTCACCTCGCAGGAACCGCCGGGTGCCGGAGAACGTGCTGGCGGTGGCCTTGGTGGCCTTGGTGGCCTTCCTGGGCTACGGGCTGCTGCTGCGGGGGCTTTTCCGCGACCTCGGCCTCTTCCAGTTCTGCCTCGTCATTGCTGGCTGCCAGTACTCCCTGCTCAAGGTGGGGGGGGGCAAAGGTGTCCTTGGGGTGCTAAAGGGGTTCCCAAGCTGTCCCCGCCATCCCCACCACATCCTCTCTCCTCTTCCAGAGCGTGCAGCCAGACGCCGCCTCCCCCATGCACGTGAGTGATCGGAGGGGGGGGGTTCTATAGGTGCCATGTGGGTCTAGGGGGGCTCTATCGCTTTGGGGGTGGCCCTACATCTGCTGTGCAGCCCAGGGGGTGCGCTTATATGTGCTGTGTTGTTTTTTGGGGAGTATTTACATGTGTTATGAGGTCTTGAGGGGGGTGTGCTGATATGGGCTGGGTGATTTTAGGCGTTCACTGTATGTGGTGTGTGGTCTTGGGGGGGCCCTATATGTGTTACATGAATTTAGGTGTGTCCTTAGAGCTGTTGTATAGCCTGGGGGGCACCCTACACACATTATATGATATTCTGGGGGGAGCGCTGTGTATGTTATACGGTTTTAAGGGTGTCCTTGCACATGCTGCGTGGTCCTGGGGGGGTGTGTCTACAGGCAATATATGGTTTGGGGGGGTCCATGTGCATGCAGTATGAACGTGGGGGTCTTATTGCACATGGTATGTGGTTCAGGCGGGGTACGTGTATGCGATAGAGGTTATTTAGGGAGGTCTATATCTGTTTTATGGTGCTGGGGGGGCCCTATAAGTATTTTGGCTTCTTATATGCGTTGTACGGTGTTTGAGGGGGGTTGCTATGTGGGCTGTCTTGGGGGCCCTGAAGTGGGGGTTCTTGTGCACATTATATGGCCCATGGGGATCCCGAAACATGCTGTATGGCCCCAGGGGGGGGGTCCCTTTGCCTGCGTAGGGCAGCACTGGGGGGAGGGGGGTCCATGTGCTCCCCCCCAAATGCTCTCCCCCATCCCTGCAGGGCCACAACCGGCTGATCGCCTACAGCCGCCCCGTCTACTTCTGCCTGGCCTGTGCCCTCATCTGGGGGCTGGATGCTGCCGCCCGTGCCCCCCCCGTACCCCCCCCAGCCCCCACTCCGCTCTGCGGCCTTCCCCTCCTCACCCCCGCTGCTGCCCGTGCCGCCCGCGACGTTGCCACCGGTGAGACATGGACCCCAGGGGGGCTCTGGGGATGGGGGGGGCACCGTGGGGGTGCCTCACTGACCCCCCCCCCCCCGGTAATTTTGGTGCCCCCCCCCGTAGTGTTCACCCTCTGCTTCCCTCTGGTCTTCCTGCTGGGGCTGCTGCCCCAGGTCAACACCTGCCTGATGTACCTGCTGGAGCAGGTCGACATGCACGTCTTCGGTGGCACTGGTAGGGTTTGGACTCCCCCCCCCGAGGGTCTGGGGACCCCCCCCATACCCCATTTCAGCGGGGGGGGGTCTCACTCACCTCTTTCTCCCCACCTCGCAGCCGCCACCAGTCCCCTGGCTGCTCTGTACGGGCTGGCCCGCAGCCTTCTGGTCGCTGCTGCGCTCTACGGCTTCTGCCTGGGGGCCATCCAGGTGCGGGGGGGGGCTCTGGGAGGGTCCCCAGGGGTTCCTTGACCTGCCCTGGGGGTCCTTGATGTGCCATTGGGTCCCTGGGGGGGGCCCTGATCTCCTCCAGGGGGTCTCGATCTATCCTGGAGGGCCCCAGGGGGTCCCTGATCTGCCCCAGTGGGTCTTGATCTGCCCTGGGGGGTGTCCCTGATCTAACATGGGGGGGGGTCTCAATCTGCCCCAGGGGTTCTTGATCTGCCCCAGAGGTCCCTGGGGGGTGTCCTTGACCTGCCATGGGGTCCCCAGGGGGGTCCCTGGCTTGCCCCAAGGAGTCTCAACTTGTCCCGGGGGGGGTGTCCCTGATCTGTCTGGGGGTCCCTGAGGTGCCCCGGGGTCTCTGTGGGGTTTGAATCTGCCCCTGGGGGGGGCCCTGACTGGTCCTGGGGAGGCTCATGCTGTCCTTGGGGGGTTCAAACCTGCTGGGTGGGGGGGTCTCCAACCAGCCTATGAGGCTTTTGGGGTCCCTGGGGTGGCTTGTGGGGTTCCTGTGGGCCCCAGGGGGGTTGTATGGTTGCCTGTGGGGCTGGTGGGGTGCCCGTGGGCCCCCCCTGATGCCCCCCCCAACACCACAGGCACCGTGGGGGGAGCAGCAGGTCCCTCTCCTCTTCTCTGTCTTCTGTGGGCTCCTCGTCGCGTCCTCCTACCACCTCAGTCGCCAGAGCAGCGACCCAGCCCTGCTGTGGTGAGGGTCTGGGGGGGTGGCAGGGGGTCCGGGGAGGGGACAGGGACCAGCAGGGTCCCTGGGGGGGTCTGCAGGAGGAACAGGGGGGACTGGGGAGGGGCTGAGGGGTCTCAGGGTGAGGTGGGGGACAGAGGGAGCCCAGATGCCTGGGTCCCCTGGGGTGGGGGCATGGGGGGGTACCTGGGTGGGTCATTTGGGATGGGGGTCCCATGGGGAGGCTGGGATGGGTCCTGGGCGCCTGGGTCCCCTTTCTCAGGGTGTGTGTGGGGGTCCTGGACGCCTGGGTCCCTTCTCTCATGGTGGGGGGGGGTCCCAGATGCCTGGGTCCCCCCCCACAGGTCCCTCATCCGGGCCAAGCTGTTCCCTGAGTTGGAGAGCCGCAGTCCCGAGGGGCCGCCGGGCAGCGAAATCCGGGACCCCCTCCCCGAGCAGCTGCGTGCCTCCCTGGTGAGGATGGGGTGGGGGGACACACATGTGGGGACATCGGGGATGATGGGGGGGAGGCAGAGATGCCATGGAGGGGGGGATTTTGGACACCGCAGGGGGCCCCTGGGACAATGTGGGTGCTTGGGGGATGTTGGGGATGCTGGCGGGATGTTGGGGGAGATGGGGGGACACCAGGGGGGGACGCTGGGGACACCAGGGGGGTGTTGAGAATGCTGGGGGGGGGAATTGGGGACACGGGGGGGTGTTGGGGGTGACAGTGGGATGTTGGGGACATCAGGGGTCGTTGGGACCCCTGTGGTGGGGCTGGGCCCCCGTGGGGACACAGGTGGCCCCCTTGGGGACCCGGGGTGGGGGACACACACACCCCGGGGGTTCCCCGCTGACACCCCCCCGCAGCGGGAGGTCCTGCTCTCGGACCTGGTGGTCTGCCCGGCCGTGGCCGTGCTGACCTTCGCCATCAGCGCCAGCACCGTCTTCATCGCCCTCAAGGTACGTGGAGGGGACAGGCGAGACACCGCAGTGGTGGGGGGACACAGGGTGGTCCCAGCGGCCCTGACCCCCGCCCCGTGTGTCTCCCCGTTCCTCCCAGTCGGTGCTGGGCTACGTCCTGCACGGACTAGTAGCCTTACTGGGGCTGGTAGCCCATTACCTCCTGCCCCAGCTTCGCAAGCAGCTGCCCTGGGGCTGCCTGGCCGGGCCAGTGCTGCGGCCCCGTGAGTACAGCCAGTTCGAGGTCCGCGGTAAGTGAGGGACAGCCTTTGGAGGGGGGAACGGACGGAGGGACGGATATGGGGGTGTCGTCCCCCCACCCCACTGACCCCCTTCCCTCCCCTTTCCCAGGCGCAGCGCAGCTGATGTGGTTCGAGAAGGCGTTTGCGGGGCTGCAGGCGCTGGAGCGGCTCTGCCTGCACCCCGCCGTGGTGCTGCACGCCCTCACCCACCAGGCGCAGGCCATCAGCGCCCGCCCCGACACCGGCTGCCTGCAGTAGGGACCCCCCCCTTCTCCCTGGGACACCCCCCCCCCCCTTCTCCCTGGGACCTCCTCGGGCACCCCAGTCCCTGGGCAGAACCCCCTGCACTGTCCACCCTGGGGTCCCTGCTGCGGCTCAGCCTGTTTTGGGGGTCCCCAGTGCACCCCCAGACCCCCCAACACACCTCTGGGGACCCCACAGGACCCCCTCCACCCCTCCCCAGCCCCCCACCCTCCGTGTTTGCACCCCCCAGCAAGGCCACACCTGCTTGGGTGCTGGCTTGCTGTCTGCATGCCTCTCTGTCCTGGGCAGGGGGGAGTCCATGGGGTGCTGGAGCGGTCTGGGGGTGTGCTGGGGACCCCCAGAGTGGTCTGGGATGCTGAGGTGGTCTGTGGGGGTGCTGGGTGTCCTTGGAGGGGTCTCTGGGGGTCTGGGGAGTGCTGGGGTCCCCCAGGGTGGCTGTGGGGGGAGTCTAGGGAGTACTGGGTGTTCCTGGGGTGATTTCCAGGGTTCTGGGGGGTGCTAGGATCCCCCAGCATGGTCTGGGGGTTGCTGGGGTCTCCCCAGGTGGTCTGTTCCCCCCCCCCACTGACATGTCCCCCATTCCCCCCCGCAGCGCGCGGGCACTGCTGCTGACGGCAGCGGGGCTGCGGCTGCTGCGGGGGTCCTTCTGCAGCCCCTCGCAGCTGCCCCCCGCCCTGGCCCTTGCCCTCCTGCTCTTCCGCTGTGACTTCCCCCGCCTCTCCCAGGGGCTGCTCCTCGACCTCTTCCTCGCCTCCTTCCTCGCCGCCAAGGTGAGTGGGGGTCTGGGGTGGGGGCAACAGACACCCCAAGGTGTGGGGGAGACCCCGGTGTTTGGGGTGGGGAGGGGTATGGGCATCCAGGGCGAGCCAGGTCTTTGGGGGGGATGTGGGGCTGCAAGGAGGCATTTGGCGGGGGGGGATCTAGGTGTTTGGGGGGGACCCATGCATCCAGGATGGTGGGGGGGGGTGTCTGGGGGAGACTGGGGCATCTGGGGTGGATGGGACTGGAGAGAGGGATATGGGGGGACCCAGGTGTCCAGGATGGGGGGGGCACAGGCATCCAGGGAAATCCCAGCATTTGGGGGATATATGGGACTGCAAGGAGGTATTTGGGGGGGATCTAGGTGTTTGGGGGGGGACCCAGGCATCCAGGAGAGTTGGGGGGTGATATTTGGGGGGGGACTGGAGGGAGGGCTATGGGGGGGACCCAGGTGTCGAGGATGGGGGGGGCAGAGGCATCCAGGGTGATACAGGCATTTGGGGGGGACCTGGGTGTTCGGGGGGGGGAACCCAGGCATCCAGGATGGGGGGGGGTATGGGCGTGTGTGGGAGACTCAAGCATTGGGGGGGGACGACATGGGGGGACCCAGGCATCCAGGGATGGGGGGGGCATTGGCATCCAGCAGGGACCCAGGTGTTTGGAGGGATGTGGGACTGCAGGGAGGGTCATGGAGGGACCCAGGTGTCCAGGGGGGTACACGGGCCCCCCCCCCCGGCATCAGGGCTGACGTGTGCCCCCAGCTCTGGGACCTGCTGTACAAGCTGCGCTTCGTGCTGACCTACATCGCCCCGTGGCAGATCACCTGGGGCTCTGCCTTCCACGCCTTCGCCCAACCTTTCGCCGTGCCCCGTATCCTATGGGATAGAGGGAAACAGGGGGGCTGGGGGCTCCCTGGGGCACAGGGGGGCTCTCACCGGGCTGTGGGGAGCAGGCTGGGGGTTCTCTATGGGGTCAGCGTCCCACCATGGGGTCAGGGTCCTCTTCATGGATTGGAGTCTTGCCCAGAGCTGGGCTCTTCCTGGGGGGCAGGGGCTAGGTATGGGGCAGGGGGTGCTTCCGTGGGTTGGAGCCCCCCAAAACTGGGTTATCCCTACGGGTCAGGGTCTTGCTGTGGGTCAGGGGGGTCCCTCTGTGGGGTCAGGGCCCCCCTGTGGGTTGGGGGCCCCCCCAACTGGATTCTCCTTATGGGTTGGAGTCTTGCTGTGGGTCTCGGTCTCTCATGGGGTTGGTTGGGGTCCCCCTAGTGGGTTGGGACCCCCTGGGCCAGGCTCTCCCTGTGGGTCAGGGTCCCCCTGTGGGTTGGAGCCCCCCAGAACTGGGTCCTCCCTATGGGTCAGGGTCTTGCTGTGGGTCAGGGGGGGTCTCTCTGTGGGGTCAGGGACTCTTGGTGGGGTCAGGTCCCCCCATGGGTGGGGGTCTCGGTGAGCCGGTGACCCTTGACGGGGCAGACTCGGGGCTGCTGCTGGCGCAGGCGGTGCTGGGGGCCCTGCTCTCCTCCCCCCTGGCCCCCCTCCTGGGCAGTGCCCTCTTCCTCCTCTCCTACGCCCGCCCTGTCAAGTTCTGGGAGCGTGACTACAAGTGAGGGGGGGGCCTGGGGGTCAGGGGGGGTGGTCTGGGGGCAGCACTGCCTTTCTCATCGTCTGTGCTGGGGAAGGGCCTTGGGGGATGCTGGGGGGGATATGGGGGGGCAGGGGTGGGGCCTTGAGGAGGCAAGGGGGGTCCTTGGGGTCTGGGGAGGGGTCTAGAGGGGTCCTTGGGGTCTGGGGGGGGTCTGAGGAGGGGGCTAGGGGGGTCCTTGGGGTCTGGGGGGATCGGGGGGGGGGCTTGGGGCTGTTGTAGGGGTCAGGGGGGTGTTATGGGGGTCTATGGGGGGTTATGGGGGGGTTGTAGGGCTGGGGGAGTGCAGGGAAGTTGGGGGGCACTGTGGGTCTGACTGTCCCCCCTGGCCCCACAGCACCAAGAGGGTGGATCACTCCAACACCCGCCTGGCCACGCAGCTCGACCGCAACCCCGGTGGGTGCCCCACGGCGCGGCCCCCACGGTGCCCACCCCACGGGAGGGTCCCCATAGCTCTTGCCCCACACCACAGCCCCTCACAGCCCCCCCATCGCGGTGCCTGGGACCCCCCCCAGCCTGCCCCATAGCCTGCCCCAGACTCCCTCCTGGGACCCTACAGCCCCAAGCCTGCCCCATAGCCCCCCCTGCCTGCCCCCCCAATGTCCCAGCACTCTGGAGCTGCCCCAGCCAGCCCCAAAGCCCCCCAATATCCACCCCATAGCCCCCCCCCCAGTGCTTTCCCACTGCCCAGGGTCTGTCCCAGCCAGCCCCAGAGCCCCACATATCAACCCCATAGTCCCCCCACTGCTGTCCCAGCACCCAGGGACTGCCCCAGCCAACCCCATAGATCCCATAGCCCCCCCAGTGCTGTCCCAGTGCCCAGGGGCTGCCCCATCCAGCCCCACAGCACCCCTCCCCATACCCCCCTTGCCCCCAACATATTCCCCCCCCCTCAACTGACGTGCGGGCGCGCAGGCTCGGATGACAACAACCTCAACTCCATCTTCTACGAGCACCTGACGCGGGCGCTGCAGCGGGCGCTGAGCGGGGACCTGGAACTGGGGCGCTGGGGCCCGGCCGCCGCCGGGGACTGCTTCGTGCTGGCCTCCGACTCCCTCAATGCCCTCGTCCACCTGGTCGAGGTGGGACACGGGCTCGTCACCTTCCAGCTGCGCGGCCTCGAGTTCAGGGGTGAGCGGGGCGCCTCGGTGGAGGTGGGGGGACGCGATGGAAGTTGGGGGGATGTCCCCCAGCCTTGCGAGCAGGAGCTTGGGGTGTCCCAGTCCCCTTCACTGGGAATCGGGGACAGCCCTGTCCCTGCTGGCATCCCCTTTACAGGGACGTTGAGGCCATCCCTGTCCCTGCTGGGGTCCCTATCCCCGCTGACGTCCCCTTCACAGGAGATTGGGGATAGGCTGGGACCATCCTTGCTTGATGTCCCTTTCCTGAGGGATCAGGGAAGGATTGGAGACCTCCCTGTCCTTGCTGACATCCCCTTCATTGGGGAATGGGAACAGATTGGGGCCATCCCTGTCCCCACTGACATCCCCAGCCCCACTTGATGTCCCCTTCCCAGGGGATCGGGGGTGGATCGGGGACCTCCCTGTCCCTGCTGACATCCCCATCCCTGCTTGATGTCCCCTTCCCAGAGGATTGGATCCTGCCCTCGCTGATGTCCCCAGCCCCACTTGATGTCCCCTTCCTGGGGGATCGGGGATGGATTGGGGACCTCCCTGTCCTCGCTGACATCCCCATCCCCACTGACATCCCCTTCCTGGGAGATTTGGGACAGTTTGAGATCCTTCCTGTCCCCGCTGATGTCCCCAGCCCTGCTTGATGTCCCCTTCCCAGGGGATCAGGGATGGATCAGGGACCTCCCTGTCCCTGCTGACGTCCCCGTCCCCACTTGATGTCCCCTTCCTGAGGGATCGGGGACAGCCTGGGACCCCTGCAACCCTGCTGACGGGGAGACCGGCGCGTCCCCCCATCCCCGCTGACATCCCCGTCCCCGCAGGCACGTACTGCCAGCAGCGGGAGGTGGAGGCCATCACGGAGGGGGTGGACGAGGACGAGGGCTGCTGCTGCTGCGAGCCGGGCCACCCGCCGCACGCCCTGAGCTTCAACGCGGCCTTCGGGCAGCGCTGGCTGGCCTGGGAGGTGGCTGCCGCCCGTTACGTGCTGGAGGGGTACAGCATCAGTGACAACAATGCGGGGGCCATGCTGCAGGGCTTCGACCTACGACGCGTCCTCCTCACCTACTACGTCAAGGTGGTGCCAGGGGAGGGGGGAATTTGGACGAGGGGAGGGGGCTTGGCGTGAGGGGAGGGGGCTTTGAACAAGGGGAAGGGGATTTGAATGAGGGGAGGGTGGCTTGGCATGAGGGAAGGTGGGCTTGGGGCAGAGGAGGGGGCTTGGCACAACGGGAAGGGGCTTGGCATGAGGGGAGGGGGCTTTGCACAAGGGGAAAGGGGATTTGAACAAGGGGAGGGGGGCTTGGCATGAGGGGAGAGGGCTTTGAACAAGGAGAGGGGGCTTTGTGCAAGGGGAAGGGGAATTTGAATGAGGGGAGGGGGGCTTTGCATGAGGAAGGGGGCTTGGCATGAGAGGAGGGGGGCTTGGGACCAGGGGAGGGGGCTTGGTGTGATGGGAAGGGGCTTGGCACGAGGGGAGGGGGCTTGGCATGAGGGGAGGTGGGCTTGGGGCAGAGGAGGGGGCTTGGCACAATGGGAAGGGGCTTGGCATGAGGGGAGGGGGCTTTGCACAAGGGGAAAGGGGATTTGAACGAGGGGAGGGGGCTTGGGGCCAGGGGAGGGGGCTTTGAACAAGGGGAAGGGGGTTTGGATGGGGGGAGGGGGCTTGGCACGAGGGGAGGGGGCTTGGCACGAGGGGAGGGGGTTTTGAGTGACGGGAGGGGGCTTTGCACGAGGGGAAGGGGCTTGGCACCAGGAGAACAAGCCTTGCACCAGGGCAGGGTGCTTGGCACGGGGCAGATCGTGCTTTGCACGAGGGTCGGACCCCCCCCGGCCACCCTGGGGCCACCCTGACCCCCCCCTCCCCATCTGTTCCCCCTCCCCCCCAGAGCATCATCTACTACGTGACACGGTCGCCCAAGCTGGAGGAGTGGCTGTCGCACGAGGGGGTGCGCGAGGGGGCTGCGCCCCGTCACGGCCCCCGGCTACGCCGACCCTGACCCCACCTTCAGCCCCAACATCGACGAGGACTTCGACCCCCGCCTGGGGGGGCCCAGCCTGCCCGCCTTCCGGCAGGCCTTCCTGGGCTGGATCCAGCACTGCGCCGCCCGACGGCACCCCGTGGGTCTGGGGGCACGGGGGGGGGACGCACAGCATGGGGGGGGGGCGCAGGGTATGGGGTGGGACAGGGTATGGGGGGGACAGGGGGACTTGGGGGAACACCAGCCTTACTGGGCTGGATCCAGCACCGCACCACCCGACAGCACCCTGTGGGTCTGGGGGCACGGGGGGGACGACATGGCCTGGGGGGGGGACAGGCTATGGGGGGACTGGGTGGACAGGGGGACTGGGGGGGGGGCACCAGCCTTCCTGGGCTGGATCCAGGACTGTGCTGCCCACTCGTGGGTCTGAGGGCACATGGAGACTTGAGGGGACACAGGGATGTGGGGGGGGCGACCCCTCTAACCCTGTGCCCCCCCCGTGTGTGTGTCCCCCCCCCAGCCCGTGGACAAGGACTGGGACTCCCCCCTCGTCACCCTCTGCTTCGGGCTCTGCGTCCTCGGCCGCCGGGCACTGGGCACTGCCTCCCACAGCATGTCTGCCAGGTGGGACCCCCACATCTGGGGGGGGGCACCCCACATCTCAGGGGGGGACACACCGCAACCTTGGGGCGGGGGGTATCCCAGCGTCTGAGGGGGACCCTGATGCCTGGGGAGGGACCCTGGCATTTGGGGTGGGGGGGAACCCAGGGGTCCAGGGGGACTTGGATGTCTGGGGGGGGGGGGGGTCTGAGGAATCTGGGGGAGGGAACCCCGACATCTGGGGGGCACCCCCACACCTGGGGTACCCTGACATCTGGGGAGGGGGACCCAAGGGTCCAGGGGACTTGGATGTCTGGGGGGGGAGGGGGGTGTTACAGGAATCTGGGGGGATCCAGGGGGGGACCCATGTGTCCAGGGGGGGAGCCAGGAGTTGGGGGGGATGCGTGTGTCGGGGGGGGGGGGGCTGTCTCAGGTGTTCAGGGGTGACCCCAGCATTTGGGAGGAGACGCCAATATCTTGGAGGGCGGGGGGGGATCCCAGGCATCCAGGGGGGACCTGGGCATCCAGAGGGGACCCAGCCACCTGGGGGGACCCCAGCATGGGGGCAGGCCCCCCCCTGACCCCCCCGTGCCCCCCCCCCAGCCTGGAACCCTTCCTCTACGGCCTCCACGCGCTCTTCAAGGGCGATTTCCGCATCACGTCCCCGCGGGACGAGTGGGTCTTTGCCGACATGGACCTGCTGCACCGCGTGGTGGCCCCCGGCGTCCGCATGGCCCTCAAGCTGCACCAGGTGGGGGGGGGACACGGGGGGGACACATGCGGGGGGGGACATGACCCCCCAGAGATGCTGCTGGGGGTGGGACGTGGGGTGGGGCACATTGGGGACCCCCAAGAGCCGCCACTGGGGATGGGATGTGCCTGGGGGAGCTACTGCTAGGGATGGGGTGGGGGGGACACGACACACATTGGGGACCCCCCCCGGAGCTGCTGCCGGGGGTGGGACACAGGGGGGACACATGGGGGGGACCCCTGTCCCCTCTGCCAGGGGTGGGACACAGGGGGGACACGTCAGGGACCCTGGGAGCTGCTGCCAGGGGTAGGACACGGGGGGGACACACATGGGGGACCTCCCCTGTCCCCTCTGCCAGGGTTGGGACATGGGGGGGGACACGTTAGGGACCCCTGGAGCTGCTGTCAGGGGTAGGACACAGGGGGGACACATTGGGGGGGACACGCTGGGGACCCCACAGAGCTGTTGCCGGGGTTAGGACATGGGGACACACACGTGGGACCCCCTCCGTCCCCTCTGCCAGGGGTGGGACGTGGGGGGGACACACACATGGGACCCCTCATCCCCTCTGCCAGGGGTGGGACGTGGCGGGGGGGCACACGTGGGACCCCCCGTCCCCTCTGCCAGGGGTGGGACGTGGCGGGGGGGCACACGTGGGACCCCCCGTCCCCTCTGCCAGGGGTGGGACGTGGCGGGGGGGCACACGTCGGCGCTCCCCCCCACGCCCTTGGCGGGGGACGGACGGGCCATGAGACGGAGGGGACGGGCCGGGGTCCCTTGCCGCCCCCCCAGGACCACTTCACGTCGCCGGAGGAGTACGAGGAGGCGGCGGCGCTGTACGAGGCGGTGGCGTCGCACGAGGGGCGGCTGGTCATCTCGCACGAGGGGGACCCGGCGTGGCGGGCGGCCGTGCTGGCCGAGGCGCCGGCGCTGCTGGCCCTGCGCCGCGTGGCCGACGAGGCCGCCGACGAGTACAAGGTGGTGACGCTCAACCGCCGCCACCTCGGCTTCCGCGTCATCAAGGTGAGGGGGGGGGCACCGGGGACCCCCGGGGATACCATGGGGCACCCCCCCCAGTGCCCCTCCAGGGACCCCTCAGGGACTCCCCAAGGACTCACAGGGACCCCCAAGGACTCACAGGGACCCCCCCAGGCCACCTCAGGGACTCCCAGGCACCCCCAGTGCCCCCCCCCCAAGGACTCACAGGGACCCCCAGTGCCTCCTAGTGACCCCCAGGGACTCCCAGTCCCCTCACAGGGACCCCCAGTGCCCCCCCAGGGACCTACGGGGACCCCCAAGGGCCCCTCAGGGACTCACGGGGACCCCCAAGGACTCCCAGTGCCCCCCCAGGGACTCACGGGGACCCCCAGAGACTCACCGGGACCCCCCTGGGACCCCCAGTGCACCCCAGGGACCCACAGGGTCTCACAGGGACCCCCAGTGACCCCCAGGGTTTCCCAGGGACTCCCAGTACCCCCCAAGGACTCCCAGGGACCCCCAGCAACCCAGTGCCCCCCACCAGGGACTTGCAGGAACGCCCAGTGCCTTCCAGAGCCCCCCACTGCCCCCCACCAGGGACTCCCAGTACCTCCCAGTTGCCTCCCAGTTCCTCCCAGTCGCCTCCTAGTGACTCCCAGTGCCCTCCTAGTGCCTCTCAGTACATCCCGGCGCCCTCCCACTACCTCCTAATGCCCTCCTAGTGGCCTCCAGTGCCTCCCAGTGCCCTCCTAGTGCCTCCCAGTACATCCCAGTGCCCTCCCAGTACCTCCTAATGCCCTCCTAGGGGCCTCCAGTGCTTCCCAGTGCCCCCCCAGTGACTCCCAGTCCCCTCCCAGTGCCCTCCTAGTGCCTCCCAGTACAAACCAGTGCCCTCCCAGTACCTCCTAATACCTCCTAGTGGTCTCCAGTGCCCTTCCAGTGCCCTCCTAGTGCCTCCCAGTATCTCCTAATGCCCTCCTAGGGGCGTCCAGTGCCTCCCAGTGCCCTCCCAGTCTCCCCCAGTGACTCCCAGTGCCCTCCTAGTGCCTCCCAGTACATCCCAGTGCCCTCCCAGTATACCTCCTAATGCCCTCCTAGTGGCCTCCAGTGCTTCCCAGTGCCTCCCAGTGACTCCCAGTGCCACCACCCCCCCCCAGGTGAACCGGGAGTGCGTGCGGGGGCTGTGGGCCGGGCAGCAGCAGGAGCTGGTTTTCCTGCGGAACCGCAACCCGGAGCGGGGCAGCATCCAGAACGCCCGGCAGTCGCTGCGCAACATCATCAACTCCTCGTGCGACCAGCCCCTGGGGTACCCCATCTACGTCTCCCCCCTCACCACCTCCTTCGCCGGCGCCCACCCCCAGCTCCGCACCCTCGTCGGGGGCCCCCTCAGCCCCCCCGCCATCGCCCGCTGGCTGGCCAACGCCTGGGCCCGGTGAGTCGCCCCAAAATGACGCGTCGTGTGTGTCCCCCAAAAAAAAGGTGCGCACGGGGACCCTGGTTGGTCCCCGTGCACCCACGGCATCCCCCCCCCCGCCTCCCTGGGGACCCCCTGCCTGCTCCCAGGGACCCTCAGGGCTGGGGAGGGGCTGTCATCTCCTCTTGGGGACCCCCAGGGCTGGAGGGGGGGGGCGTCATCTCCTCTTGGGGACCCCCAGGGCTGGAGGGGGACTTGTGGTCTCAGGGACCCCCAGCGCTGGAGGGGGGGGGGCCGTCATCTCCTCTTGGGTGCCCCCAGGGCTGGGGGGGGCTGTAACCTCCCTGGGGGGGGCTGTGACCTCCTCCTGGGGACGCCCCCAGGGGTTCCCAAGCATCCCCGATCCTGCATCCCCCCCAAAAACATTGCTCCCCCAATTTCATGTCTCCCCCCATCCTGCATCCCCCCATGTCCCCCTACATCCCTCATTGTCCCCCGTTCCCCCCCCCATCCCCCTGTGTCCCCCCTGTCCTCCCACCACCCCCTTCACCCCCACATCCCCCCCTGGGTCCCCCTCTGCCCCCCACGCTCCCCCCATTCCCCCCCTTGTGTGTCCCCCCCAGGCTGCAGAAGGGCTGCGGCGCCGGCTGCAACAGTGGGGGCAACATCGAGGACCCGGACTGCGGGGGGGGCTCGGTGGGGAGCGGCCCCCCCGGCCCCACGGGCGGCACGGCCCCCCCGGGGGCTTCAAACCCCCCCGAGCCGCCCGCCCCCACCACCACCCAGCCTCACTCAGGTGGGTGCCAGTGCTTGGGGGGGGGGGGGTGTCTGGGTCTTGGCAGGGGTATGGGGGGGTCCCCTGGGTTGCAGGGGGGGTCTCTGCGTGGCTTTGCCCCCTCCCCCACCCAGCACATCCCTGTGTCCCACAGGCCCCGAGCAGAGTGGGGGTCCTGGGCCAGGCTGGGGGGGCCGTGGGGGGCCTGAGGGTCGGCGGGACCCCCCCGCAGGACCCCCCCCGCCAGCAGGGCCCAGCCCCGGAGCCCCCCCTCCCTTCGCCTACGATGGCCTTTGCGGCAAATGGAGCCTGGGCGGCCGCAAGGGAGGGAGCAACGAAGGGGACCCCCCCCCCGGGCACCCCCAGCACCCCCGGGGGCAGCACCGGCACCGTGGGAGAGGTGAGTCCCCCGCACGCCTGGGTCCTTTGGGGGGGCCCAGGGTATGGGGGTCTCCTGGGGGCCCCCCCAGGTCTCTTTGGATGGGGGGGGGCAGGGGCTGCATCCCGGGGAGGTCCTGGGTGCCTTGGGGGGGGTCCCAAACACCTCAGACCCCTGTACTTTTTGGGGGGGGGGCTGGGGCCCAGTGTCCCCATGCCCCCCCCGCCAAGCTCCATTTCCCCCCCCCCCCCTAGGCCCCCGCGGACGCCGGCGCCCGCCTCCCCCCGGACCCCCCCCAGGACAAGGAGAGCCCCACGGCGCAGCCCCTCCTGGAGCACCAGTACTGACCCCCGTGGCCCCCCCATGGCCCCCACCTCTGGGCTGGTCCCGACCCCCCCACGGACAGCAATAAGGACCCGGGTGTCCCCCCCACCCGCCGAGACCCCTGGAGACCCACAGGGACCCCCGGGGCCCCCCCAGAGCAGCCGACGGCAGCGACGGCCCCCCCCCAACTGGAGCCTGTGGCCCCCCCCGGGCCCCCTCCCCCCCCCCAGGGACTTGGACTCTTTTTCGAGGGATTTTTTTTTTTTTTTTTGCCGATTCTCGAGGGGTTTTTGTTGGGTTTTGGGGTTGATACTAAAAATTAAAAAAAAAAAAAAAAAACCAAAAACAAAAAACCGGTTCGAAAAGTCTGTTTTGACGTTTTCCCGCCGCTCCGGATGCCGGGGCCCCCCCACACCCCCGGCATTGTGGGGAGGGGGGGGCAGGGGTCCCGGACGCCTGGGTCCCCTGCCCAGGGCGGGTAGGGGTGTCGTGGGGCGGGGGGGGTGTCGGGGGGGGGGGGGGCCCACCCGGACGCCCGGGTTCTCTGTGGCGGGAGGAAGCGACAGCGAAGGGGAAGGGCGGGGGCGGGGGGGGGAGCTCGGACGCTCGGGTCCCCTCCCAGCCTCGGCGGCGGGGTGCGAGCGGGGGGTCCCGCACGCCTGGGTCCCCCCCCCGGACACCTGGGTCCCCCCCCGGGACGCGTGGGGGTCCGTGTTCCCCCCCCCCGCAGACTGCCGTGGGACAGTGGGTGCCCCCCCCCGCCACCGCAACGGTGACACGAGGGGCCGGAGGTAGGAGCGCGTCAGGGTGAAAAGGGGGGGGGGCCTTGCACGAGGGTTTTGCACGGCGGGGTTGCACGAGGGTCGTGCATAGAAGAGTCTCAGGGGGCTTTGCGTGGCCGGGGGGGCCTTGCACGAGGAGGGACTTGCACGGAGGGGGGGGGGGCTCGCACGGCGCTTTGCGTGGGTGATTGGCGCAGGGCCTCGCACGAGGGTCTGTGCGCAGGCAGCGGGGCCACCCTCACACGGTCCTTGCACACCAACGTGTCCCCCACGTGAAACCCGCTTGTGACCCCACGGCCTGCTGTCACGGGGTGACCCCGGCCCTCGTGCGAGCCCCCATGTGCGGCACCAGCCCCCGTGCGAGCCCCCCCCCCGGCGCTTGGTTACTGGCCATCGTGCGAGGCCTTTGCACGGGGCCGTGACCTCGGCCCCCTCCGTGCTCCCTGGTGCAACGCACGACGGGGCCCACTGTGTCCCGGGGGGGGGAAGTTGTTGTTGTTGGGGGGGTGTGTGTCCCCCCCCCCGGACGCCTGGGTCCCCGCCCAGCCTGGAGCCACCTGTCCTGGGGGGGGGTCACCCTGCCTGTGTCCCCCCCCCAGATTAACTCCGTTAATCGCATCTTAACGGATGGAGGTGGGGGGAGGGGCCCGGACACCCGGGTCCTTGCGGGGGGGGCCGGCGGGGGGGGGGGCCGGACGCCTGGGTCCTGCAGCCGGAGGAGGGAAGTGCGGCGGGGGGGGTGTGTGTGTGTGTGTGTGTGTGTGCGCGGGGGGGGGGCCCGGACGCCTGAGTTCACGCAGGGGACGAGGTCAGGAGCGGGGGGGGCCCAGTGGGGGGGCGGTGGGGGATGCTGCAAATGGGGGGGGGACCCTCGGGGAGGGGGAGGTGGGGGGGTCAGTGCTGGGGGGGGGGCAGCACCTGGGGGGGGCCATGGGCCGCCGCCACTTCCCGTAGGGCAGGAAGCCGCCGGCGCTGCCGCGTCCGGGCCCCGCACCCCCCCCCGGCACCACGACCCCCCCACGACCCCCCCCCAGAGTCTCTCAGACCCCCAAGGAGCCGAGGGGGGGGCTGCCCGGGGGGGGGGGGGAAGTGTGGGGGGGCACAGGGGATACCAGGCATGTCCCAGGTGCCCCCCCCCCCCGCCCCGCACCGCACCCCCCCCCAGCCGCGTTTTGGGGGTGCTGGGGGGGTCCCCGCAGAGGGATGGGGGGGCAATGGGGGGGGCAGGGAGTGTCTGGGGACGGAGGGACAGAGGGACGCGGGGGGGGGGGGTCAGAGGGACACTGACCCCCCCGCTGACCCCCTGTCCCCCCCCCCCCAGGTCCCACCGTCGCGCCCTCCCCGAGCGAGCGACGAGGCCGGAGCCCCCCCCCGTCCCCCCTCCGTGTCCCCCCCATTGACCCCGACCTGGGAAAACGGGGGGGGGGGGGGGGGGGTGCGTGGGAAAAGGGGCGGAGCGTCCGCACGCGGGAATTCCCGAGCAGCCAATCGGGGCGCGGGGTCCGTTCCCACGCTTTCATTGACAAATCGCGGGGTGGGGGGGTCCCCGCTAAACTGGGAGGTCCCGGGGGTGGGGGGTGGGGGGGGGTGTCAGCGGTAGCGGGGGGGTCCCGGGGGGGGGCAGAGGTTCGTGCTAGCGGGGAAGGAGGGTGCCGGGGGGGGTCAGGGGTAGGGGGGGGGTCCCAAGGTGGTCTCGGGGGGTCCCAGGGTGGTCTCAGGGGGTCCCTGGGGGATCCGGGGGGGGGGTCCCGGGGGGGGCCATGCAGTCCGATGACCTCTTCCTCCGCAAGATGCGGGGCCCCTCGGCCCGGCCCCCCCCCTCCGCCGCCCCCCCCAGCGCGGCCGGGGGGGTCCGGGGGGTCCCCTCGCCGCCCCCCTCGCCGGGGGGGGCCGCTGCCATGCAGCGCAGCAGCAGCGAAGCGGCCCTGGGGGGGGGGGGGGAGCCCGGGGGGGGACCCGGGGGCCGCCCCCCGCAACCGGGCCCACAGCCACCAGGAAACGGGGGGGGGCGGCAGCCCCACGTCCCCCCGCTTCCGCGACCCCCTGCTGCTGCTGGGGCTGGGGGCCGGCGGGGAGGGGGCCGGGGGGGGCCCCGATTTTTTTCCCCGCCCGCCCTGGGGCCCCCACGTCGCCCACTACGACGTGCAGAGCATCCTCTTCGACCCGGCCGAGGCCCCCCCCGCCCCCCCCGGCCCCACTTCGGGGGCTTCAGCCGCCCACCTGGAGCCCGAGGACCCCCCCGAGCCGGGGGGGCGCCCCCCCGACGCCGAGGCGCTGGTGCTGAGCTGCCCCCGCTTCTGCTGCGAGACGGGGGGGGAGCAGGAACCGGGGCTGGGACCCCCCCGGGTCCCCCCCGGGCCGGGTCACCTCCCCAACGCGGCCGTGGCGGTGCTGGAGGAGCCCCCGGCCGGGTCGCGCCCCCCCCACCCCATCGAGCACAGCGACGCGGGCGCCGACTACTACCGCAAGTACTTCTACGGCAAGGGTGAGCCGGGGGGGGGCGCGGGGGGGGGCACGGCGGGCCGGGGGGGGTGTTGCAGCCGTGGGAGGTCGCACGGGGTCGCGGGAGGTCGCACGGGGTCATGGGGCGTTGCACGAGGTTGCGGGACGTTGCACGGGGTTGTGGGACGTTGCACAAGGCCGTGGGGTGTTGCACGAGGCCGTGGGATGTTGCACAAGGTTGCAGGACATTGCACGGGGTCATGGGGCATTGCATGAGGCCGTGGGGTCTTGCACGAGGATGTGGGACGTTGCACAGGGTTGCGGGACGTTGCACGGGGTTGTGGGACGTTGCACGAGGCCGTGGGGTGTTGCACGAGGTTGCGGGACGTTGCACGGGGTCATGGGGCATTGCACGAGGCCGTGGGGTCTTGCACGAGGCCATGGGACATTGCACGGGGTTGTGGGACGTTGCACGAGGCCGTGGGGTGTTGCGCGAAGTCGTGGGACGTTGCACAGGGCCATGGGGTCTTGCACGAGGCCGTGGGATGTCGCATGGGGTCGCGGGATGTCGCATGGGGCTGTGGGGTGTTGCACGAGGATGTGGGACATTGCACGGGGTTGTGGGACGTTGCACGAGGCCGTGGGATGTTGCGTGAAGTTGTGGGATGTTGCACAGGGCCGTGGGGTCTTGCACAAGGCCGTGGGATGTTGCACAAGGTTGCGGGATGTCGCACAGGGTCATGGGGCATTGCACGGGGCCGTGGGATGTTGCACGGAGTTGTGGGACGTTGCATGAGGCCGGGACGTTGCACGAGGCCGTGGGATGTTGCGCGAAGTCGTGGGGTGTTGCGTGAAGTCGTGGGGTGTTGCACAGGGCCGTGGGGTCTTGCACGAGGCTGTGGGATGTTGCACAAGGTTGCGGGATGTCACATGGGGTCGTGGGGCGTTGCACAGGGCCATGGGATGTCGCACAGGGTCACGGGATGTCACATGGGGCCGTGGGGTGTCGCATGGGGCTGTGGGGCGTTGCACGAGGCTGTGGGGTGTTGCACGAGGTTGTGGGACATTGCACGAGATCATGGGACATTGCACGAGGCCGTGGGATGTTGCAGGAAGTCGTGGGGTGTTGCACGAGGCCGTGGGGTGTTGCACGAGGCCGTGGGGTGTTGCACGGGACCGTGGGACGTTGCACAAGGCCGTGGGACGTTGCACGGGGCTGCAGCACATGCCACATCCCCGTGTGACGCCGGGGCTGCGTGGGGCCGTGGGGGGCTGTGTGGGGCAGCGGGGACAGGAGCGGGTCCCGGTCCCCCCCCCCCGACCCCCCCCCGACCCCCCCCAGAGCACCAGAACTTTCTGGGGGAGGACGCGCGGCTGGGGCCGGTGGCTGTGTCCCTGCGGCGGGAGGAGAAGGAGGGACCCCAGCCCCAGGTCCTGCACCGCATCATCCTGCGCACCAGCCAGGTGGGGGCCGGGGGGGGGGCCGGGGGGGGTCCCGGAGGGGCCTTGGGGGATTCCCAGGGGCTCGGCGGGTCCCTGGGGTGTCAGGAGCAGCCCCGGGGGGCTGGGGGGGGGGGCTGGGGGAGAGTCCCCCCAAGCCTGACCCCCCCCCCTGCACCCCCCCCAGCTGCGGACGCTGCGGGGCTCGGTGCTGGAGGAGGCGCTGCCCCCCGGCGCTCGCCCCCCCCGGGGCGCGGGGGGTCCCCCCAAAAAAGCTGCTGGAGCTGGTGCTGCCGGGGCTGGGGGTGCAGGGGCTGCGCCTGGCCTCCCCCTCCCCCGCCGTGCCCGAGACCCTCCTCAAGCTGGACGAGCAGGGGGTGAGCGGGGGGGGGGGGGGGGGGCACGAGGGTGAGGGTTGGGGGAGGGCGGGGCTTGCACGAGGGTTGGGGGTGCATGGGAGGGGCTTGCACCAGTGCTGCTTCTGGCACAAGGGTGAGGCTTGCACGAGGATGGGGCTTGCATTGCACCAGCGCTGGGGTTTGCACAGGGGTGAGGCTTGCACAAGGGTGGGCCCTGCACGAGGACAGGGCTTGCACAAGTACAGGGCTTGCACAAGTACAGGGCTTGCACGAGGACGGGGCTTGCATTGTGCCAGCGCTGGGGCTTGCATGAAGACAGTGCTTGCTCAAGGATGGGGCTTGTACCAGTGCTGGGGCTTGCACAAGGCTGGGGCTTACACGAGGCTGGGGCTTGCAGGAGGACAGGCCTTGCACGAGGACGGGGCTCGCGTTGCACCAGTGCTGGGGCTTGCACATGGGTGGGGCTTGCACCAGTGCTGGGACTTGCACGAGGACAGGGCTTGCACGAGGACGGGGCTTGCGCATGGGTGGGTCTTGCACCAGCGCTGGGACTCGCACGAGGATGGGGCTTGCACGAGGACGGGGCTTGCACATGGGTGGGTCTTGCACCAGCGCTGGGACTCGCACGAGGACGGGGCTTGCATCGCGCCAGCGCTGGCCCTCGCACGAGGCTGGCGAGGGCGCGCAGGCGGTCGCGGGTGCGAGCCCCCGTGCGAGCCGTGCCCCCCGCCCGCCCCGTTCCCAGCTGAGCTTCCAGCGCAAGGTGGGGGTGCTGTACTGCCGGGGGGGCCAGGCCTCGGAGGAGGAGATGTACAACAACGAGGGTGCGGGACCGGCCTTCGCCCAGTTCCTGGGGCTGCTGGGCACCCGCGTCCGCCTGCGCGGCTTCCCCCACTACCGCGCCCAGCTCGACACCCAGAGTGAGCCGGGGGGGGGCACGGGGACATGGGGAGGGACAGGGGTGGGGGCACTGGGATGGGGATACGGGACAGGGGGACACGGGGAGGGACAGGGGTGGAGGCACTGGGATGGGGATATGGGGGATATGGGGATGGGGGGAACAGGGACATGCAGAGGGACAGGGATGGGGGCACTGGGATGGGGATACGGGGGATATGGGGATGGGGGGGAACGGGGACACGGGGAGAGACAGGGGTGGGGGCACTGGGATGGGGATATGGGGACAGGGGAACACGCGGAGGGACAGGGATGGGGGCACTGGGATGGGGATATGGGGACAGGGGGACATGAGGAGGGACAGGGATGGGAATATGGGGACGGGGGGGACACGGGGACACGGGGAGGGACAGGGATGGGGGCACTGGGATGGAGGGGGACACAGGAACACGTGGAGGGACAGGGATGGGGGCATGGGGATGGGGGGACATGGGGACACACAGGGACAGGGATGGGGACACAAGGATGGCAGGGGACACGGACACATGGAGGGACAGGGATGGGGGCACTGGGATGGAGGGGGAGACCCACACAGGGATGGGGACAGAGACACGGGGACATGGAGATACAGGGATGGGGGGGACATGGGGACACGCAGAGGGACAGGGATGGGGACAGGGGGATGGAGAGCGAGACCTGCACAGGGACGGGGACAGGGACACAGGGACATGGGGATACAGGGATGGGGGGACACAGGGATGGAGGTGGGGACATGCACAGGGACATGGGGACGGGGACATGGGGACTTGGGGGACATGGGGACTTGGGGGACATGGGGATGGAGGTGGGGACATGCAGGGGGACATGGGGACACGGGGACACAGGGACACGGAGACATGGGGGACAGGGGGATGGAGGTGGGGACATGCAGAGGGAGGGGGACACATGGATGGGGACACAGGGACATGGGGGACAGAGGGACATGGGGGACACGGGATGAAGGTGGGGACATGCACAGGGACGGGGATTGGGACATGGGAACATGCAGACATGGGGATGGGGACATTGGGACTTGGGGGACACGGGGATGGAGGTGGGGACATGCAGAGGGACATGGGGACACAGGCATGGGGACAGAAGGACATGGGGAGGGGGACATGGGGGACATGGGGACGGAGGTGGGGATGCACAGGGGGACGTGGCAGTGGCTCAGGGACGAGGGGACAGGGCCCAGGGTGGGGGTGCAGGATCTGTCCCCCCCCAGCTGACTCCACGGGGACCCACTCCCTGTACACGACGTACCACGGCTACGAGGTGATGTTCCACGTCAGCACCATGCTGCCCTTCACCCCCAGCAACCCCCAACAGGTCCGGGGGGTCCTGGGGGGGGTCCTGGGGAGGCTTGGGGGGTCCTGGGGCTCCCTGGGGACTGGGGTCGTGGGAGGTCCTGGGGGTCGCCCCATGCTGCCCTTCACCCCCAGCAACCCACAGCAGGTCCAGGGAGGGGTTGGGGGGGGGGGGTCCAGGGGCCTTGGGGGGCCTGGGGGTCCCAGGGGTTTGGGGGGAGGGTCCTGGAGGCAACTGGGGGGTCCCAGGGGTTTGGGGGGAGGGTCCTGGAGGCAACTGGGGGGGTCCTGGGGTCCCAGGGGTTTGGGGGGAGGGTCCTGGAGGTAACTAGGGGGTCCCAGGGTTTGGGGGGAGGGTCCTGGAGGTAACTAGGGGGTCCTGGGGGTCCCAGGGATTTGGGGGGAGGGTCCTGGAGGCAACTGGGGGTCCTGGGGGTCCCAGGGGTTTGGGGGGAGGGTCCTGGATGCAGGTGGGGGGTTCTGAGGGGGCCACTGAGGGGGTCCAGGGGGTCCCAGAGAGCCCAGGACAGCTGCAGGCTCTCCCTGGGCCCCCCCTCCAGGTCAGTTTTGGGGTGCTGACCCCCTCCCTCGCCCCCCCCCCCCAGCTCCTGCGGAAGCGGCACATCGGGAACGACATCGTGACCATCGTCTTCCAGGAGCCGGGGGCTCGGCCCTTCTCCCCCGCGCCCTCCGCTCCCACTTCCAGCACATCTTCATCGTGGTGCGGGCCCACGAGCCCTGCACCCCCCGCACCGCCTACAGGTGGGGGGCTGGGGGGGTCCCAAGGGCTCCTGCAGGGCTGGGGGGCTCGCACAGTCCCTGGGGGTCTCACATGGGTGCTGGGGGGGCTTGCACAGGGTCTGGGGGTCTTGCACAGGGTTTGGGGGTTTGCTCAAGGGGTGGGGGGGCTTGCACAGTCCCTGGGGGGCTTTCCACAGGCTCTTGGGGGTCTCTCCCAGTCCCTGGGGGTCTCACATGGGTGCTGGGGGGGCTTGCACAGAGTTTGGGGGGCTTGCTCGAGGGCTGGGGGGGCTTTGCACAGGGTCTGGGGGGCTTGCATGGGTTCAAGGGGGCCTTGCACAGTCCCTGGGGGTCTCACATGGGTGCTGGGGGGGGTCTTGCACAGGGTTTGGGGGCTTTCTTGAGGGCTGGGGGGGGTTCACAGGGTCTGGGGGTCTTGCACAGGGTTTGGGGGGGCTTGCTCAAGGGCTGGGGGGGATTCACAGGGTCTGGGGGCTTTGCACAGGGTCTGGGGGGGCTTGCATGGGCTCAAGGGGGGCTTGCACAGTCCCTGGGGGGCTTTCCACAGGCTCTTGGGGGTCTCTCCAGTCCCTGGGGGTCTCACGTGGGTGCCAAGGGGCTTGCACAGGGTTTGGGGGGACTTGCTCGAGGGCTGGGGGGGCTTTGCACAGGGTCTGGGGTCTCATACGGGGGCTGGGGGTCTCATATGGGGGCTGGGGGTCTTTGCACGGGGTCTGCAGGGCTCGTCGGGGTGCTGGGGGCTTGCACGGGCTCTGGGGGTCTCACACGGGGGCTGGGGGTGCTGTGTGTCCCCTGGGGGTCTCACATGTCTCCTGGGGGGGGGTCTCTCCCAGTCCCTGGGGGTCTTGCATGGGGTCTGGGGGTCTCGCCTAGTCCTTGGGGGTGCTCCCTGGTCCCTGGGGGGTCTCGTGCAGTCCCTGGGGGGTCTCGCATGTCCCTGGGGGGGTCTCTCGTGGTCCTTGGGGGTGCTGCCTGGTCCCTGGGGGGTCTTGCATGGGCTTTGGGGGTGCTGTGTGTCCCCTGGGGGGGTCTCCCATGTCTCCCGGGGGGGGTCTCGCGTGTCCCTCGGGGGTCTCCCATGTCCCCCGGGGGTCTCCCATGTCTCCCGGGGGGGGTCTGGCGTGTCCCCCGGGGGTCTCCCATGTCTCCCGGGGGGGGTCTCGCGTGTCCCTCGGGGGTCTCCCATGTCCCCCGGGGGTCTCCCATGTCTCCCGGGGGGGGTCTGGCGTGTCCCTCGGGGGTCTCCCATGTCTCCCGGGGGTCTGGCATCTCTCCCGGGGTCTCCCCCGGTCCCGGGGTGGCTGGGGGGGGGGTGTCTCTCCCGGTCCTTAGGGGTACCGCGTGTCCCTCGGGGGGGGTGGGGGGTGCCCATCCCTCTCCCCGAGGGTCTCACGTCCCCCCCCCCCCGGGGCTCTCTCCCGCAGCGTGGCGGTGGTGCGGCCGGAGGAGACCCCCCTCTTCGGGCCGGGGCTGGCGGTGGGCCAGCGGTTCCCGGGGGGCGAGGGGCTGCGGGAATTCCTGCTGGCCAAAGCCATCAACGGGGAGAACGCGGCGGGTCGGGGGGGGCGCCTGGGGGCCATGGCAGCCCGGACCCGCCACCAGTACCTGCAGGAGCTGGCCCGAGCCCACGCCACCGGCCCCCCCCTCGCCGCCCCCCACCGGGGGCTGCCGGTTTTGGGGGGCCGGCGTCGAGCCGGGGGCGCGGCGGGGGGGGGGGCGCGGGTTTACCGGGGGTGGCGGGGGCCGTGGTGTGGGGGGCGAGGGCGCAGGGGACCCCCGGGGGGGGGCCCGAGGTGCCGTGTCTGCTGGGGGTGGCGGCGGAGCGGGTGGTGGTCGCGGCCCCCCCCGCCGGGGTGCTGTTCAGCTGCGCCTGCCGGGACGTGCTGGGGTGGGCGTTCGCCGAGGGTCGCCTGGAGCTCTTCTATGGGGCGGGGGACTGGCTGGGGCTGCGCCTGCCCCACGGCGTCGCCCCCCAAGTGGTGGCCAGGCTGCAGGTGAGGGGGGGGGGTTAGGGGGAATGGAGGGGGCGAGGGGGGTGGGGAGGGGCAGGGGTGGGGGCAATGGGGGTGCGATGGGGCAGGGTGGGGGCAATGGGGTGGGGATGGGGGTGTAATGGGGCAGGGGTGGGGGGCAATGGGGCAATGGGGGGGCAATGGGGTGGGGATGGGGGTGTAATGGGGCAGGGGTGGGGGGCAATGGGGCAATGCGGGGGCAATGGGGTGGGGATGGGGGTGTAATGGGGTAGGGGTGGGGGCAATGGGGCAATGGGGGTGTAATGGGGCAGGGGTGGGGTGCAATGGGGCAATGGGGGTGTAATGGGGCAGGGGTGGGGGGCAATGGGGTGGGGATAGGGGTGTAATGGGGCAGGGGTGGGGGGCAATGGGGCAATGGGGGGCAATGGGGTGGGGATGGGGGTGTAATGGGGCAGGGGTGGGGGGCAATGGGGCAATGGGGGGGCAATGGGGTGGGGATGGGGGTGTAATGGGGTAGGGTGGGGGGCAAGGGGGCAATGGGGGTGTAATGGGGCAGGGGTGGGGGGCAATGGGGCAATGGGGGGGCAATGGGGTGGGGATGGGGGTGTAATGGGGTAGAGGTGGGGTGCAATGGGGCAATGGGGGTGTAATGGGGCAGGGTTGGGGTGCAATGGGGTGGGGATGGGGCAGGGTGGGGGGCAACGGGATGGGGATGGGGGTGTAATGGGGTAGGGGTGGGGGGCAATGGGGTGCAATGGGGTAGAGTGGGGGGCAATGGGAGCTGCAATGGGGCAATGGGGGTGCAATGGGGTAGAGTGGGGGCAATGGGAGCTGCAATGGGGCAATGGGGGTGCAATGGGGCAGGCTGGGGGGCAATGGGGTGGGGATGGTGGGTGCAATGGGTTGGGGATGGGGGTGTAATGGGGTAGGGGTGGGGAGCAATGGGGGGGCAATGGGGCAGGGGTGGGGGGCAATGGGGGGGCAATAGGGGTGCAATGGGGCAGGGTGGAGGGCAATGGGGCAATGGGGGTGTAGTGGGGCAGGGGTGGGGGCAACGGGGTGGGGATGGTGGGTGCAATGGGGTAGGGGTGGGGTGCAATGGGGCAGGGGGGCAATAGGGGTGCAATGGGCAGGGTTGGGGTGCAATGGGGCAATGGGGGTGTAATGGGCAGGGGTGGGGGGCAATGGGGTGGGGATAGGGGTGTAATGGGGCAGGGATGGTGGGTGCAATGGGGCAGGGGTAGGGGGCAACAGGGCAGGGATGGGGGAGGGCAATGGGGGCTGCAATGGGGCAAGGGTGGGGGGTGCCGTGGGGCAGGGGTGGTCGGGGGGCCGCTGTGGGGCTTGGGGAGGGCAGTGTCCCACGGGGGTCACCCCACGGGTCACTGCTGGGTGTCCCACGGGGGGGGGTGTGTCATTGTTGGGTGTCCCAGGGGGTCACCCCACCGGGGGTCACCTCCGGGCTCCCCCCAGCTCACTCCCCATCCCCTCGTGTGTCCCCCCCCAGGCGGTGACCCGTGGGTGCGAAGCTCGGGAGCTGGCGCTGCCGCGGGGGGCCGGGGTCGCCTGGGGTTCCGCGTGGACGCCACGGGGGTCGTGACGGCCGTCACCCGCTTCTCCTTCGCCGAGACGGCGGGGCTGCGCCCGGCACCCGCCTGCTGCGCGTCGCCCACCACCCCTGCCCACCCTGGCCCCCCGCCGCCTGCGGGCCCTGCTGCGGCGCCCCAAGGCCCCCCTCACCCTCCTGCCCCCCGACCGCGACGGCCGGCCCCGACGGTGGGTGGGTGGTGGGGGCGATGGGGGGGAATGGGGGGAACTGGGAGGGAATGGGGGATTGGGGTGTCTGGGGGAATGGGGGGGAATGGGGGGGAATGGGGGGATTGGGGGGTCTTGGGGGAATGGGGGGAATGGGGGAACTGGGAGGGAATGGGGGGATTGGGGGTCTGGGGGAATGGGGGGGAATGGGAGGGAATGGGGGGATTGGGGGGTCTTGGGGGAATGGGGGGAATGGGGGGGAATGGGAGGGAATGGGGGGATTGGGGGGTCTTGGGGAATGGGGGGAATGGGGGGAACTGGGAGGGAATGGGGGATTGGGGGGTCTGGGGGGAATGGGGGGGAATGGGAGGGAATGGGGGGATTGGGGGGTCTTGGGGGAATGGGGGGAATGGGGGGAATGGGAGGGAATGGGGGGATTGGGGGGTCTTGGGGGAATGGGGGGAATGGGGGGAACTGGGAGGGAATGGGGGGATTGGGGGGTCTGGGGGAATGGGGGGGAATGGGAGGGAATGGGGGGATTGGGGGTCTTGGGGGAATGGGGGGAATGGGGGGGAATGGGAGGGAATGGGGGGATTGGGGGGTCTTGGGGGAATGGGGGGAATGGGGGGAACTGGGAGGGAATGGGGGGATTGGGGGGTCTGGGGGGAATGGGGGGGAATGGGAGGGAATGGGGGGATTGGGGGGTCTTGGGGGAATGGGGGGAATGGGAGGGAATGGGGGGATTGGGGGGTCTTGGGGGAATGGGGGGAATGGGGGGAACTGGGAGGGAATGGGGGGATTGGGGGGTCTGGGGGGAATGGGGGGGAATGGGAGGGAATGGGGGGATTGGGGGGTCTTGGGGAATGGGGGGAATGGGGGGAATGGGAGGGAATGGGGGGATTGGGGGGTCTTGGGGAATGGGGGGAATGGGGGGAACTGGGAGGGAATGGGGGGATTGGGTGGTCTTGGGGGAATGGGGGGAATGGGGAACTGGGAGGGAATGGGGGGATTGGGGGGTCTTGGGGAATGGGGGGGAATGGGGGAACTGGGAGGGAATGGGGGATTGGGGGGTCTTGGGGAATGGGGGAACTGGGAGGGAATGGGGATTGGGGGGTCTTGGGGGAATGGGAGGACTGGGAGGAATGGGGGGATTGGGGGGTCTTGGGGAATGGGGGGAATGGGGGGAACTGGGAGGGAATGGGGGGATTGGGTGGTCTTGGGGGAATGGGGGGGAATGGGGGAACTGGGAGGGAATGGGGGATTGGGGGGTCTTGGGGGAATGGGGGGGAATGGGGGAACTGGGAGGGAATGGGGGGATTGGGGGGTCTTGGGGGAATGGGGGAACTGGGAGGGAATGGGGGATTGGGGGGTCTTGGGGGAATGGGGAGGACTGGGAGGAATGGGGGGATTGGGGGGTCTTGGGGGAATGGGGGGGAATGGGGGGAACTGGGAGGGAATGGGGATTGGGGGGTCTTGGGGAATGGGGAGGACTGGGAGGAATGGGGGGATTGGGGGGTCTTGGGGAATGGGGGGAATGGGGGAACTGGGAGGGAATGGGGGGATTGGGGGGTCTTGGGGAATGGGGGGAATGGGGGAACTGGGAGGGAATGGGGGGATTGGGGGGTCTTGGGGGAATGGGGGGAATGGGGGGAACTGGGAGGGAATGGGGGATTGGGGTGTCTTGGGGAATGGGGAGGACTGGAGGAATGGGGGATTGGGGGGTCTTGGGGGAACGGGGGGGAATGGGGGGAACTGGGAGGGAATGGGGGGATTGGGGGGTCTTGGGGAATGGGGGGAATGGGGGGAACTGGGAGGGAATGGGGGGATTGGGTGGTCTTGGGGGAATGGGGGGGAATGGGGGAACTGGGAGGGAATGGGGGGATTGGGGGGTCTTGGGGGAATGGGGGGGAATGGGGGAACTGGGAGGGAATGGGGGGATTGGGGGGTCTTGGGGAATGGGGGGAACTGGGAGGGAATGGGGGATTGGGGGTCTTGGGGAATGGGGAGGACTGGGAGGAATGGGGGGATTGGGGGTCTTGGGGAATGGGGGGAATGGGGGGAACTGGGAGGGAATGGGGGGATTGGGTGGTCTTGGGGAATGGGGGGGAATGGGGGAACTGGGAGGGAATGGGGGATTGGGGGGTCTTGGGGAATGGGGGGGAATGGAGGGAACTGGGAGGGAATGGGGGATTGGGGGGTCTTGGGGGAATGGGGAGGACTGGGAGGAATGGGGGGATTGGGGGGTCTTGGGGGAATGGGGGGGAATGGGGGGAACTGGGAGGGAATGGGGGGATTGGGTGGTCTTGGGGAATGGGGGGGAATGGGGGAACTGGGAGGGAATGGGGGGATTGGGGGGTCTTGGGGGAATGGGGGGGAATGGGGGGAACTGGGAGGGAATGGGGGATTGGGGGGTCTTGGGGGAATGGGGAGGACTGGGAGGAATGGGGGGATTGGGGGGTCTTGGGGAATGGGGGGGAATGGGGGGAACTGGGAGGGAATGGGGGGATTGGGTGGTCTTGGGGGAATGGGGGGGAATGGGGGAACTGGGAGGGAATGGGGGGATTGGGGGGTCTTGGGGAATGGGGGGGAATGGGGGAACTGGGAGGGAATGGGGGGATTGGGGGGTCTTGGGGAATGGGGGGGAATGGGGGGAACTGGGAGGGAATGGGGGATTGGGGGTCTTGGGGGAATGGGGAGGACTGGGAGGAATGGGGGGATTGGGGGGTCTTGGGGGAAATGGGGGGGATTGGGGGAACTGGGGGGATTGGGGAGAATAGGGGGTTGGGGGAATGGGGGGAAATGGGAGGAATGGGGGATTGGGGGGTCTTGGGGGAATGGGGGAACTGTGGGGGATTGGGGAGAATGGGGGATTGGGGGAATAACAGGGTCTTGGGGCAATGGGGGGAACTGGGGGGATTGGGGAAATGGGGGGATTGGGGGTCTTTGGGGAATGGGGGAAATGGGGGGATAAGGGGGGGATTGGGGGATTGGGGAAATGGGGGGAACTGGGGGGGATTGGGGAGACTAGGGGGTTGGGGGTGAGGGGGAATGGGGGGACTGCGGGGATAAGGGGGTCTTGGGGGAATGGGGGGAACTGGGGAGAATGGGGGGTTGGGGGTCTTGGGGGAATGGGGGGAAATGGGGGGATTGGGGGAAATGGGGAATAATGGGGTCTTGGGGAATGGGGGAACTGGGGGGAAATGGGGCGACTGGGGGGGATTGGGGAATGGGGGAACTGGGGGCATTGGGGGAATGGAGAGATTGGGGGGATTGGGGAATAAGGAGGAACTGGGGGGTAATGTGGGGGATGGGGGATAAGGGGGTCTTGGGGGAATGGGG
>NC_091504.1:6549030-6629334 GCF_947461875.1 Haliaeetus albicilla | reverse complement strand
ATCTGCAGGAGGTGGGGGGCACTGGGGGGGGCACGGGGCTGTAGGGGGCTGTGGGGCATCGAGGGGGGGGCGTGGGGGGCTCCGTGGGGGTGCCGTAGGTCTCCGTGGGGCTGAGGCGTGGGTCTCCGTGGGTCTCCGTGGGGCTGAGGTGTGGGGCTGAGGTGTGGGTCTCCGTGGGGCTGAGGCGTGGGTCTCCGTGGGTCTCCATGGGGCTGAGGTGTGGGTCTCCGTGGGTCTTCGTGGGTCTCCGTGGGCTGAGGTGTGGGTCTCTGTGGGTCTCCGTGGGGCTGAGGCGTGGGTCTCCATGGGTCTCCATGGGGCTGAGGTGTGGGTCTCCGTGGGTCTTCGTGGGTCTCTGTGGGGCTGAGGTGTGGGTCTCCGTGGGGCTGAGGCGTGGGTCTCCGTGGGTCTCCGTGGGGCTGAGGTGTGGGTCTCCGTGGGTCTGAGGCGTGGGTCTCCGTGGGGCAGGAGCAGGAGGCGCAGCAGCGGCTGCGGGCCGAGGTGCGGACGCTGCGACGCAGCAACCGGCGGCTGCAGCAGGAGCAGGAGGATGCGGCCGCGCAGCTCAGCCGGGTGACGCGGCTGCTGCAGCCCCCCCCGGGGCCCCCCCCGGCGCCCTAGGGACCCCCCAACACCCCCCCCCCCCAGCGCCCTAGGGACCTCCAGGAGCCCCCCCCCGACCTCCTGGGGCTGCGGGCAGCACCCTCGCACGTGGGGCACGCGCCCGTGGCAGAGCCACGCTCGGCCGGCCGTGCGGGCACCGTGCGTGCTCGTGCCCCGTGCACGCTCACCTCGTGCGCACGGGCCTGCACGCTCACACCCCCCCGCGCGCACTGATCCTGCACGCACCGTGCGTGCTCGTGCCCCGTGCACGCTCACCTCATGCACAGGCCGTGCACGCTCACACATGCACTCACGCCCTGTGCACGCTGACCTCAAGCACGCTGGCCGTGCACATGCCGTGTGCGCCCCGTGCACGCTCACACCCCTGTCCACACCGATCCTGCACGCACCGTGCACACTCATGCTCTGTGCACGCTCACCTCATGCACACTGGCAGTACACAGGCCGTGCACGCTCACACCCTGTGGATGCTGGCCACGCACACCCCGTGCACACCCTATGCACGCTTACACCCCATGCACACACCACGCACGCTCACATCTCATGCGCTCACGCCCTGCGCACACTCACACCTCATGCACACTGGCCGTGCGCGCCCCACGCACGCTCACGCCCTTGTGCACGCTGATCCTGCACCCACTGTGCACGCTCACCGCCCTGTGCACACTCACCTCTCGCACGCACCACGCGCTCAACCCGCACGCCCCCACCTCGTGCACACTCACGCCCTTTGCACGCTCGCCTCGTGCACACCGATGAGGCGCAGCCCGTGCACACTCACCCCCCCACCCCGTTTGCCCCTGCCCCCCCCCCCCCCCCGGCCCGGGCGCCCCCCACTAACTGTGAAACCAAAGCTGTGACGACCCCCGTGTCCCCCCCCCGTGTGACACTGGAGCCCCACCCGGGAGGGGATGTGCTGGGACCCCCCCAGCCCCCCCCCCCCAGCAATAAAGCCTTCGGCCTCAGCAGCCCCCCAGTCTGTGATGGGGGGGGACCCTATAGCCAGAGACCCCAGCCCCTGCTCCCTATAGCCCCCCCACCCCCTATAGACCCCCCCATCCCCTATAGCCCCCCCACCCCCTATAGCCTCCCCATCCCCTATAGCCCCCCCACCCTCTATAGCCCCCCCCATCCCCTAAAGCCCCCCCCCATAGCCCCCCCCAGCCCCAGCACCCATCCGTGTCCACACATAAAATCTCCTTTATTGCTGCCGGGTGCCAGCGGCCACCGTGGGTCCGGGGGTGGGTGGGGGGGGTCGGGGGGTCCCGGTTGGGTCCGGGGGGGGGTCCCGGGGGGGTCCCCAGTCCCTCAGGTGATGCGACAGGTCTCCCTGCGGGCGAATCTGCGGCGTCGCTGGTCGAGGCCGCGCTCCAGGCGGGCGTCCTCCTCCTGCGCCCTGTGGGGAGGGGGTGAGGGGGGGGGGGGCCGGACCCCCGGGAGCCCCCCCGCCCGGGGACCCCTAAACTCTTCCCCCCCCCCCCAAACTCACGTCCGCTCGCGCCAGTCCAGGTCCCGCACCAGCTGGTCCCGCTGGTTCACCAGTGACACCAGTTCCTCCAGCAGCAGCTGCTCCCGCTGGCGCTGGGCAGAGGACTTCAGCCAGTCTGGGGGGGGGGGGGAAGACACGGGGGGGGGGGTCACCCCAAAGTCCAGGGGGGTCCCCAAATCCAGGCTGCCCCAAGCCTGGGGGTCCCTGAGTTCAGCCCCCCCGCTCCAAAGTCCCGCTGTCCCCAAAACTGGGGGTCCCCAAACCCCAGGAGGGTCCCCACACCCGGGGGGGGGTCCCCAAAGCTCAGTTGTCCCCAGACCGGGGGGTCCCCAAACTCCGGGGGGGTCCCCCCAAAGCCCAGGGGGGGTCCCCCACCCCACCCGGGGGGTCCCCCCACCCTTGAGGCCCCCAAACCCAAGGGGTCCCCAAACCCAAGGGGTCCCCAAAGCCAGGCTGTGCCCAAAGATCAGGGGTCCCCACAGCCGGGGGGGGGTCCCCAAAGCCCAGAGGTTCCCCCCCCACCCTTGGGGTCCCCGTGTCCCCCCCCCCCCGTGTCCCCTGCCTACCCTCCGTGGCCAGCATCGCCCGCAGCTCCCGGCTCAGCAGCTCAAACCGACGCTCCAGGTCCTGCTCCTCTGCCCTGGGGGGGGGACACACACACGACAAGGGGGGGGGGTCACCGGGGCTGTGACCCCCCCCTCGAGGAAGGGGGGGGGACAGGGACCCCCCCCCGTGCCCCCTTACAGCAGCTGGAGCTGGTCCTGCCGCCGCAGCAGCGCGTTCTTCTGGTTGACCAGCGAGAACCATTCCTGGATCAGCTGCTCCTCTCGGGGGGGGTCCGCGCCTGGGGACACGGGGGGGGACATGGGGGACACGGGGGGGGACATGGGGACACAGCGCAGCCCCCGCCCCACCAGTGCCCTTGTCCCCAGCCGGGTGCCAGCTGCGTGCGTGTGTGTGTCCCCCCCAAAGTCCCCTCACCGTGTCCCCACACCACGTCCCCCGCATCCCCTTGCTGTGTCCCCCCCCATGACCCCCCCCAAGCCATGTTCCCATGTCCCCAGTGGGGTCCACGTGTCGCCAGTGGGTTCCCTGTGTCCCCTTGTCCCGTAGGGTCCCTGTGGTGTCCCCAGTGGGGGGGTCCCCGTGTCACCACAGGGTCCTCGTGTCCCCAGTGAGGTCCCCATGTCCCTGTGTGTCCCTCCCCATGTCCCGTGGGGTCCCCATGTCCCCAGTGGGGGGGTCCCCATGTCCCCAGTGAGGGGTGTCCCTGTGTCCCCCCCGCCATGTCCCGTGGGGTCCCCATGTCCCCAGTGGGGGGGTCCCCGTGTCCCTGTGTCCCCCCTGCCATGTCCCGTGGGGTCCCCGTGTCCCCAGTGGGGGGGTCCCCGTGTCCCTGTGTCCCCCCCCGCCATGTCCCGTGGGCTCCCCGTGTCCCCAGTGGGGGGGTCCCCGTGTCCCTGTGTCCCCCGTGCCATGTCCCGTGGGCTCCCTGTGTCCCCAGTGGGGTTCCCACGTCGCTATGCTGTCCCACCCCACATCCCACGGGATCCCCGTGTCCCCAGCGAGGTCCCCGTGTCCCTGACCCCCCCACCATGTCCCCAGCGAGGTCCCCGTGTCCCCAGCGGGGGGGTCCCCGTGCCCCCGTACCCGACTGCATGAGGCCGCGCAGCTCCCGCTCCAGCGTGACGGCCCGCGCGTCCACCCGCGCCTGCTCCCGCTCCAGCGCCTCCAGCTCCGACACCACGAACTGGCCGGTGTCACGCAGCCGCTGCGGGACGCGACCTGTCCACGGGGTCCCCGGGACCCCCGGCACCCCCCTACCCGCCACTGCCGGGACCTGACCTGTCCCCAGGACCCCCCACACCCCCCCACTGCCACTGACAGGACATGACCTGTCCCCAGGACCCCCCCTACACCCCGCTGCCAGGATCCGACCTGTCTCCAAGACCCCCAGGACCCCCGGGACCCCCCCTACACCCCGCTGCCAGGATCTGACCTGTCCCCAGGACCCCCAGGACCCCCAGGACCCCCCACACACCCCACTGCCAGGATCCGACCTGTCCTCAGGACCCCCAGGACCCCCCCTACACCCCGCTGCCAGGATCCAACCTGTCTCCAGGACCCCCAGGACCCCCGGGACCCCCCCTACACCCCGCTGCCAGGATCTGACCTGTCCCCAGGACCCCCAGGACCCCCAGGACCCCCCACACACCCCACTGCCAGGATCCGACCTGTCCTCAGGACCCCCAGGACCCCCCCTACACCCCGCTGCCAGGATCCAACCTGTCTCCAGGACCCCCAGGACCCCCGGGACCCCCCCTACACCCCACTGCCAGGATCCGACCTGTCCTCAGGACCCCCAGGAGCCCCCCTACACCCCGCTGCCAGGATCCGACCTGTCCCCAGGACCCCCAGGACCCCCAGGACCCCCCCTACACCCCACTGCCAGGATCTGACCTGTCCTCAGGACCCCCAGGACCCCCCCCCTACACCCCGCTGCCAGGATCCGACCTGTCCCCAGGACCCCCCCTACACCCCACTGCTGGGACCCGACCTGTCCCCAGGACCCCCAGGACCCCCAGGACCCCCCCCCCCCACACCCCACTGCCACTGACAGGACATGACCTGTCCCCAGGACCCCCCCCTACACCCCGCTGCTGGGACCCGACCTGTCCCAGGACCCCCAGGACCGCCCCCCCCTACACCCCACTGCCACTGCCAGGACATGACCGGTCCCCAGGACCCCCAGGACCCCCCCTACACCCCGCTGCCAGGATCTGACGTGTCCCCAGGACCCCCCCCTAACCCCACAGCCACTGCGGGGACCCAACCTGTCTCCAGGCCCCCCAGGACCCCAAGGACACCCCCCCACACACCCCACTGCCAGGATCTGACCTGTCCTCAGGACCCCCAGGACCCCCGGGACCCCCCCCACACGGATCTGACCTGTCCCCAGGACCCCCAGGACCCCCCCCCACACCCCACTGCTGGGACCCGACCTGTCTCCAGGACCCCCAGGACCCCCCCCCCCCACACCCCACTGCTGGGACCCGACCTGTCCCCAGGACACCCCCCCCCCACCCCACTGCCACCAGTGGGACACGACGTGTGTGTGTCCCCCCAGTCCCTCAGCCACCCCCACCAACCCACCACGGACCCATCCCCGATGTCCCCCCCCCCGGCCCTCTGACAGCCCCCTCCCCCCGTGTCCTCATCCCACCCTGTCCCCCCCCCCGTGTCCATGTGTGTGTCCCCCCCGTGTCCCCTTACCGGCTTCTCCTCCTCTGTGGGGCCGGGCTCTGCTGGGGTGTCTGCGGGGGGGGGACACACGACGTGGGGGGGGGACACACACACAAGGGGGTGACCCCCCCCGCTCAGCCCTGGGAGCGGGGAAGGGGCCGGAGCCACCCCCCCCTTGTCATCCCTGTGTGTCCCCCCCTCCAACTCACCAGAGGGGGGCCGGGCTGGGGGGGCCGCGGGGGGGGGTCCCGATGTCCCCATCACCCTGGGGAGAGAGGGGGGGGTCAGGGACCCCCACACTGGAGGGGGGGGGCTGGCAATAACGGGGAGGGGGCAGCATTAGGGTAGACCCTACAATAACAAGGCTCCTGGTGGGGGTGTCACGGGGGGGGGGGTCTCTGTCACCGGGGGGGGGTCTCTCACCGGGGGGGGGGTCCCCACGCCGTCCCGAGCGCCGTCTCCGCAGCAGGTCGGCATCGCGCAGGTGGGCAAGGGTCTTGGTGCGGGGGGGGGGCGCGGGGCCGGGGGGGGCCTTTGGTTGGGGGCAGCCCCCCCCCTTAGCGGGGCGGTGCAGCCGGGGGGGGGGCACCAGCCCCCCCGGGGGGGGGCCAGGCCCAGCGTCCTTTGGCGCTGCCCCAGCAGCCCCCCCAGTCGCAGCCCCACTGCCCCCCCCGGATGGTGGGGGGTCCTGGGGGGGTCCCTCCTGGCCAGGGCCAAGTTGGGGGGCCGGGGGTGTCCGTGGGGGCCCCCCCTCGGTGGAGCCGAGCTGGGAATCTGAGGGGGACCCCCCCTCGATGGTGCCCGCCTGTGGGTCCGGGGGGGTCCGGGGGGGGTCCACATCAACGGTGCTGAGCCGAGGGTCCGGGGGGGGGCCCCCCATCAGTGGTGCTGAGCTGGGGGTCCAGGGGGGGCCCCCCCTCAATGGTGCCGAGCTGGGGGGCCGGGGGGGGACCCCCATCGATGGTGCTGAGCTGGGGGTCTGGGGGGGGTCCGGGGGGGCCCTCCCTCAATGGTGCTGAGCTGGGGGTCCAGGGGGGGCCCCCCATCAGTGGTGCTGAGCTGGGGCTCTGAGGGGGGCCCCCCCTCAATGGTGCTGAGCTGAGGGTCCGGGGGGGTCCGGGTGGGCCCCACATCAGTGGTGCTGAGCTGGGGGTCCGGGGGGGTCCGGGGGGGCTCCCCATGGTTGGGTGTCAAGCTGGGGGTCTGAAGGGAGCCCCCCCTCAACAGTGCCGAGCCGGGGGTCCGGGGGGGTCCAGGGGGGCCCTGCATCAGCGGTGCTGAGCTGGGGGTCTGGGGGGGACCCCCCCTCGACAGGGCTGAGCTGGGGGTCTGGGGGTGTCCCTGCGGACCCCCCCTTGATAGAGCCGAGCTGGGGGTCTGAGGTGGACCCCCCCTCAACGGTGCTGACCTGAGGGTCTGGGGGTGTCCCTGAGGGCCCCCCCTCAATGGAGTCGAGCTGGGGGTCTGAGGGGACCCCCCCCTGAACAGGGCTGAGCCGGGGGTCTGTGGGTGTCCCCGGGGACCCCCCCTCAATGGCCCCAAGCCGGGGGTCTGAGGGGGACCCCCCCTCAACGGTGCCAGGCTGGGGGTCTGGGGGTGTCCCCGGGGACCCCCCCTCAATGGCCCCAAGCCGGGGGTCTGAGGGGGACCCCCCCTCAACGGTGCCAGGCTGGGGGTTTGGGGGAGTCCCTGGGGGCCCCCCCTCAACGGTGCCAGGCTGGGGGTCTGGGGGTGTCCCCGGGGACCCCCCCTCAATGGCCTCAAGCCGGGGGTCTGAGGGGGACCCCCCCTCGACGACAGCGAGCTGTGGGTCCGGGGCTGTCGATGGGGGGACCCCCTGACCGGTGTCGAGCTGGGGGTCCGGAGGCGTCCGTGGGGGCCCCCCCTCGCCGGAGCCGAGCTGCCGGGGGTCGGGGGGGCCGGTGGTGCCGAGGGGGGGTCCCGGGGGGGTCTGCAGGCGGGCCCGTACCTGGCTGAGGTAAGTCATCACCCCCAGCCTGTCGGGCACCGGCGGCAGCACCAGATCGGCCGGATCCAGCAGCCGCGGGACCCCCAGCGCCGAGAAGGCGTCGAAGGCCTGGGGGGGGGGCGAGGGGGGGGTGCTGGGTGGGGGGGTGACCCCGGTATGGGGGTCGTCCCGTCCCCCCTCCCCTTTTCCCCCCCAACTCACCAGTTTGTTGTTGCCCCTGATGTCGAGGGGGTCCAGAGCCTCGTAGTCACTGGGGGGGGACGGACACGGGGGGGGGGGGGGCACTGGTCCCTTCAGGTGTTCTTAGGGTGACCCCCCCCATGTCCCCAGGGGTCCCCCATGGCTCTGGGGTGACCCCACCTCCCCCAGGTGCCCCCCCCATGTCCCTGGAGTGACCCCCATGACCCCAAGGTATAATTCTGCCCCCCCCCCATGACTCCCAGGTGCCCCCCCCATGTCCCCAGGGTGTCCCCATGTCCCCCCCCCAGATTGTCCCCAGGGTGTCCCCATGTGTGTCGTCCCCCCCCCCAAGGTGTCCCCCATGTCCCTGGGGTGTCCCCCCCCACCCCACAGTGTCCTCCCGTCCCCAGGGTGTCCCCCCCCCACCAGAGGGTCTCCACCCCCCCCCCCCAGGAATCCCCCCCCCCCCCCAAGTTGCCCCCCCCATCCACTCCCCACGATCCCCATCCCCACATTCATCCCCCCCCACACCGCAACCCAGGGTGCCCCCCCCCCCAAACCCAAGGTGCCCCCCCCCACCCCAGGGTGCCCCCCCCCGGCTCACAGGAGGTGGGGGTGATGGCGGTGCAGGAGGGCGCAGAAGGCCAGGCCGCTGCGCCACGAGGTGCCGAAATTGGTGACGCGGACCCCCCGGTACCCGGCCGTGGCCGCCTGGCACCAGGCCAGCAGCGCCCCACTGCCCCCGGGGGGGGGCACCTGGGGGGGGGGGTCAGCACACATACACACACACACACACAAACCCCCATCCTCCGGTAACGGGGGTGGGGGGAACAAGGGACCCCCACACACACCAAGCGTGGGGTCGCCAGAGCTCCCTCAGCCCATATGGGACCCCCCCCCACCCATGGATGGGGTCCCTGAGTCCCCCCCCAGCCCATATGGGACCCCCCCACCCATGGATGGGGTCCCTGAGCCCCCCCTCAGTCCATATGGGACCCCCCCACCCCACCCATGGATGGGGTCCCTGAGCCCCCCCCAGCCCACACAGGACCCCCCCACCATAGACAGGGTCCCTGAGCGCCCCCCCAGCCCATATGGGACCCCCCCACCCATGCATGGGGTCCCTGAGCCCCCCCCCAGCCCATACGTGACCCCCCCCATGGACAGGGTCCCTGAGCCCCCACCCCATACGGGATGCCCCCCCAGACCCCTCCCCTCATGCAGGGGGCCCCCCAAGCCCCCCAGGGTGACCCCAGCCCCCCCCCACCCCCCCACTCACCGTGGTTATTTCCGGGGGGGGGTCTGGGTCCCCCCCAGGGCCGGGGGGGTCCCTTTGTGCACCCACTGTGGGGGGGTCACTCTCCTCCGGGGGGGGGCCTGGGGGACAGGCAGGTCAGGGACCCGGGAGGGGGGGCTGGGGGGTCCCGCTTCCCCTGTCCATCCGTGTCGTCCCCCCCCCCGCAGACCCACCAGTTCCTGGGGGGGCCCCCCCCGGTTCTTCCTCCTCCACCAGCGCCTGCAGCTCCCGGGGTGAGTCTGGGGCACAAGGGGGGGGGTCAGGGCCGGACCCCCCCCCCCAGTGGCATTGCGGGGGTCGCAGGGACCGGGATGCTTTGGGGACAGAGCTGGGGGGGGGGTGGGGACAGGGCAGGGACCCACCTCGGGGGGCAGGGGGGGTGCCCCCCCGCCGTGGCGGCGCCCCCCCTCCTTCCTCCGCCTCCTCCTCCTCCTCGGGGTCACTCTCGAAGTCCCCCAGGTCGGCCACCTCCCCCGGGCGGCTCAGCAGGCTGGCCACGCTCTGCATGTCCTCCTCCCTGGGGGGGGGACACGCGTGTCCCCACGCCACCCCAACACCCCCCCATCCCCGTGTCCCCCCCGACACCCCTCAATGTCCCCAAGACCCCCCCAATGTCCCCAACACCCCCAGTGTCCCCAAGACCCCCAACCCTTCCACATCCCCAGGACTCCCATGTCCCCCCCGCTGCCCCCAAGACCCCAACAGCCCCCCCAATCTCCAATGTCCCCAAGACCCCCTTAATGTCCCCAAGACCCCGATGTCCCCCCCAAATCCCCCAATGCCAAGACCCCCTTAATGTTCTCAAGACCCCAGCACCTCCTCAAGTCCCCCAATGACCCCAATGTACCCCCAACCCTCAATGTCCCAAGACCCCAACGTCCCCCAATGTCCCCAAGACACCCTGAACGTCCCCAAGACCCCGATGTCCCCCCAACCCTCAATGTCCCCAAGACGCCCTTAATCTCCCCAAGACCCTAACACCCCCCAAAGTCCCCCGATGCCCCCAAGACCCCCTTCACGTCCCCCCAAAGTCCCCCAATGTCCCCAAGACCCCAACACCGCCCCAACGTCCCCCAATGTCCCCCAACCCTCAATGTCCCCAAGACCCCCTCAATGCCCCCAAGACCCCCTTAATGTCCTCAAGACCCCAACACCCCCCCAAGTCCCCAAGTCCCCCTCAATGTCCCCAAGACCCAGATGTCCCCCAACCCTCAATGTCCCCAAGACCCCAATGTCCCCCAACCCTCAATGTCCCCAAGACCCCCTCAATGTCCTCAAGACCCCGATGTCCCCCCAACCCTCAATGTCCCCAAGACCCCCTCAATGTCCCCAAGACCCCGATGTCCCCCCAACCCTCAATGTCCCCAAGACCCCCTCAATGTCCCCAAGACCCAGATGTCCCCCCAACCCTCAATGTCCCCAAGACCCCCTCAATGTCCCCAAGACCCTTGATGTCCCCAAGACCCCGATGTCCCCCCAACCCTCAATGTCCCCAAGACCCCCTCAATGTCCTCAAGACCCCGATGTCCCCCCAACCCTCAATGTCCCCAAGACCCCCTCAATGTCCTCAAGACCCCGATGTCCCCAAGACCCTCAATGTCCCCAAGACCCCCTCAATGTCCTCAAGACCCCAATGTCCCCCCAACCCTCAATGTCCCCAAGACCCCCTCAATGTCCCCAAGACCCTCAATGTCCTCAAGACCCCGATGTCCCCCCAACCCTCAATGTCCCCAAGACCCCCTCAATGTCCCCAAGACCCCGATGTCCCCAAGACCCTCAATGTCCCCAAGACCCCCTCAATGTCCCCAAGACCCCGATGTCCCCCCAACCCTCAATGTCCCCAAGACCCACTTCATGTCTCCAAGACCCAGATGTCCCCCCAACCCTGAATGTCCCCAAGACCCCCTCAATGTCCCCAAGACCCCGATGTCCCCCCAACCCTCAATGTCCTCAAGACCCCGATGTCCCCCCAACCCTCAATGTCCCCAAGACCCCCTCAATGTCCCCAAGACCCCAATGTCCCCCCAACCCTCAATGTCCCCAAGACCCCCTCAATGTCCCCAAGACCCCAATGTCCCCAAGACCCCCTCAATGTCCTCAAGACCCCAATGTCCCCCCAACCCTCAATGTCACCAAGACCCCCTCAATGTCCTCAAGACCCCGATGTCCCCCCAACCCTCAATGTCCCCAAGACCCCCTCAATGTCCCCAAGACCCCAATGTCCCCAAGACCCTCAATGTCCCCAAGACCCCCTCAATGTCCTCAAGACCCCAATGTCCCCCCAACCCTCAATGTCACCAAGACCCCCTCAATGTCCCCCCACCCCTCAATGCCCCTAAGACCCCAACACCCCCGCAACATCCCCAGCACCCCCAACCCCCCCACGCCCCCAAGCCCCCCCCCCACTCACGTGGGGTGCCCCTCGTGCAGGACGCTGGCGCTGAGGCGCAGGCGGAGGCTGGCGGCCGCCACTTTGCGTGAGCGGGGGCGCAGGGTCAGGGTCAGGGGGGTCCCCCCCCCCCGCCGTGGGGCCCGCCAACCGCCCCAGGTCCAGCGGTGCCCCCGCCACCACCGAGCGCCGCCCCCGCGACTCCTGGGGGGGACACACACACACGACGACGGGGGTCAGCCACCGCGGACCCCTGTCACCCAGGGGACCCCCACTCCCCACAGGACCCCCATACTGACCCACGAACCCCCATGGAGACCCCACTTCCCCCCCCCACGGCGGGGAGGACCCCAGCACCCAGGGGTCCGGGTGCCCCCCACTCACGTTTTCGATGAGGAAGGTCCACTCCTTGTCATCGTAGGTGGTGGCGTGGGGGTCCTGGGGGGGCACAGGGGGGGTCCCTGTGAGCACGTGGGGGGACGGACACAGACAGGAGCGGGGACCCCCATGGGAGGGGACGGGGGTGGGGGGGGGCACCCCCCCGGGGAGGGGACGTACTCGGTAGAGGGTGACGACGACCTCGATGTTTTCGGGGACCACCCAGACGACCATCCCCCGGTACGGGTTCTCGATGCCGGGCTGCCAGCTGTGGGGCTGCACCGCCCCCCGTCAGCCCCCGCCCCCCATGGACCCCCCCCAACCCCCCCCCCAAGAACCCCCCCAACCCCTTGGATGCCACAGGGACCCCCCCTCCCCTCTCCAGCCCCCTGGACTCCCCCAGACCCAAGGTCCCCCAGCCACCCACAGCCCCCCCGACCCCCCCCAGCCCCATGGGACCCCCCAGGACCCCCGGACCGCCCCCAAAACCCCCCAGCCCCATGGGACCCCCGAGCACCATGGGCCCCTGGACTCCCCCGCCCCATGGGACCCCCCAGGCCCCCTGGACCCCCGGACCCCCCCCGAACCCCCCCAGCCCCATGGGCCCCCCCCAGGCCCCCTAGACTCCCCCCCGGACCCCCCCAGCCCCATGGGACCCCCAGCACCATGGGCCCCCAGACTCCCCCGGACCCCCCCAGCCCCACGGGACCCCCCAGCACCATGGGACCCCCCACCCCCCCCAGCCCCATGGGAACCCCAGGCCCCCTGGACCCCCCCCGGACCCCCCCAGCCCCATGGGATCCCCAGGCTCCCCCAGCCCCATGGGACCCCCCAGGACCCCCAGACCCCTCCCGGACCCCTCCAGCCCCATGGGAACCCCAGGCCCCCTGGACCCCCCCAGGCCCCCCCCAGCCCCACGGGCCCCCCCCCCAGCCCACCTTGGAGCAGACGCGCCGGTTGCGCCGGGTCCATACGACAGTGAGTTTGTCGGGCTGCCTGGGGGGGCCCGGGGGGGGGGGGTGTCAGACCCGGGGGGGGGTGGGGGGGTGTCCCGGCCCCACGGTGACCCCAGCCCCACGGCAGGGCGTGGTTCTTCTCACCCCACGGGCGCCGGGTGGGGCCGCGGGGCCGCCCCACAGATAACGGCAGCGGCACCCACCCACGGCCCCTATGGCAGCCCTATAGGGGCCCTATAGGAGCCCTATGGCAGCCCTATACTGGCCCCATAGCAGCCCCTATACTGGTCCCACAGCAGCCCCTATACTGGCCCCACAGCAGCCCCATACCGACCCCCTGCAGCCCCCATAGCAGCCCCCCCCGTGAGTCCCCCCACGTTGTTCAAGCGCCCGCGGGGCCGCGCTCCACGGCACCCACGGCGGGGGTGGGGGGGGGCACCCCGTGGGGCAGAAGACACCCCCCCCCCGGCTGGGGGGTGGGGGGGGGGGGGGGGGGGTATGTGTGTCCCCAAACGGCCCCCCCCCCCCCGGCAGGTGTGGGCGCCCCGGGGGGGCCGGGGCTAAATTTGGGGCCGGGAGCGGGGGGAAACCGGACACCCCCGGCCGGGGGTGGGGGGGGGGGGGAGAAGAGGGACGGGGGGGGCCATCCTCCCCCCTCCCGAGATCTATTTTTAGCGCCAGAGTCGCCGTTTCCCGCCCCGGCCCCATTTATGGGCATTTTCAACTCAAAACGAAACCGGTGGCGGGACCGGGGCGGGGGGAGGGGGGGGGCAGGGCCCTCCCCCTCCTCCAACCCCCCCTGCGGGGTCTGGCCGAGCCCCCCCCACCCCCCCCGGGACCCCCCATAAGAACACCCCCCCCTCCCCCAGGGAGCCCATGTCACCCCCATAGGGACCCCGGGGGGGGTGGGTGTTGGGGGTCCGGGGGGGTCCCGGGGGGGGGTCACTCACCAGCGCCTGCCCCCCTCCACCAGCAGCTCCTCCAAAGACGCCACGAACCGAACCTTGGCCGCCCGCTTCCCCGCCCGCTGCAGCCGCTTCCACACCGACCCCATGTGTGTGTCCCCCCCGGGACCCCCCCCGGACACCCCCCCCGTCCTCCCCCCCCCCCCGTCTCCCGTAACGCCGCCGGGACGGGATCGGGTCCCGCTGCCGACACTCCCGGGCCGCCCCCCCCCCCTCCTTCTTCTCTCACCCCCCCGCTGCTCCGGACCGGGCCCGGCCCCCCCCCGCTGCCCCCCCCCGCGCTGGGCGCGGCCCGGCCCCGCCCGGGCAGGAAGCCGGAGCCGGGCGGGAGGAGCTTCCCCCCCCGGGCCATATAGCCCCCCCTTTGGGCCATAAACTCCCCCCCGGGCCATATAGCCCCCCCTTTGGGCGATATACACCCCCCCGGGCCATATACCCCCCCCTTTGGGCGATATACACCCCCCCCCGGGCCATATACCCCTCCTTTTAGGCGATATTCCACCCCCCCGGGCCATACATTCCTCTCTTGGGCCATATGTGTGTGTGTGTCATATGCCCTCCCTGGCCGTACAACTCCCCCCCCCCCCCCCCGGCCCATAAGTATAATCACTTTCCTTATAGGACCCCCCCCCGCCCCGGTCCATACGTGCCTCCCCCCCTCCCCCCCACACATACACCCCCCCAGCGCTATATCTGACTCCCCCCCGCCCCGCAGAGTGGCCCCACTGGTGCCTGTCCCAGGCAGCCCAGCCCCCCCCCAAACCTGACCCACAGCCCCCCCAAACCAAACCCCACGGCCTCACACCCCCCCCAACCTCACCCCACGGCCCCCAAACCTGACCCATGGTCCCCACAGCCCCCCCAAACCTCACCCCACAGCCTCACAGCCCCCCCAACCTCACCCCACAGCCCCCAAACCCACCTCATGGCCCCCACAGCCCCCTCAAACCTCACCCCACAGTCTCACAGCCCCCCCAACCTCACCCCACAGTCCCCCAACTACACCCCACAGCCCCTAAGCCCACCCCACAGCCCCCCCAAACCTCACCCCACAGCCCCCTCAAACCTCACCCCACAGTCTCACAGCCCCCCCAACCTCACCCCACAGCCCCTAAGCCCACCCCACAGCCCCCCCAAACCTCACCCCACGGGCCCCACAGCCCCCTCAAACCTCACCCCACAGCCTCACAGCCCCCCCAACCTCACCCCACAGCCCCCCAACTACACCCCACAGCCCCTAAGCCCACCCCACAGCCCCCCCAAACCTCACCCCACAGACCCCACAGACCCCCCAAACCTCACCCCACGGGCCTCACAGCCCCCCCAAACCTCACCCCACAGCCCCCCAACTACACCCCACAGCCCCTAAGCCCACCCCACAGACCCCCCAAACCTCACCCCACGGGCCCCACAGTCCCACAACTTCACCCCACAGCCCCCCAAACCAAACCCCACAGCCTCACAGCCCCCCCCAACCTCCCCCCACACCCTCCCAACCCTCCAGGGACGGCAGAAGGGTCCCCCAAAATGAGGAGCGGGAGGCGTCGGCGTGGGGGGGGGGCTGCCGTCGGCAAAGCGTTTGTTTATGGGGGGGTGGCAGGGGGGGCGAGGGCCCGCAGCCCCACCAGGGCCTCGGCACAGGCCCGCACCAGGGCGCAGAGGTGGGTGCTGCCCTCGGCCGAAGCCGTGCGGGGCAGCTCCCGCGCCGCCCACCCCAACTTGTCCAGCACTGCCGCCCGCGCAGCCCCCACCGCCCCCTCCTCGGGGGCGCCGGGGGGGTCAGAAGAAGAAGAAGCCGAAGCCCCCCGTAAGCCCGTCGCCGCTCCCTCGCAGTGCTCGGGACGGGGGGCGGCAGGCTGGAGCGGGGGCGGTGAGGGGGCGGCTGGGGGCTCCGGCGCTGTAGGATGGATGGATGGGGTCAGGCGGGGATGGACCCCCCCCCAAGTCTGGACACCCCCCCCTCTCAGCCCAGAGCCCCCCCAGTCTGAACTCCCCCCAGTCCAGAGCCCCCCAGCCCCAGCCCTGTCCCCTTTCCCGATTCCCCCGCCCCCCCAGCACGCCCCCACCCCTGTCCTCCGTCTCCCAGCTGCCCCACACACACACCAGCCCGCCCCCCCCCCCCCCCCCCCGGTGCCTACCGGGGCCGCCGCCCTCCCCGTCGCAGTCCAGCTCCTGACAGGTCACGCAGTAGAGCTGCTGCTGTTTGTCCTGCAGCAGGATGGTCTGGATGGGGGGGACGGACAGACACGGGGGGATCAGAGTGGCCCCGGCAGCCTGTAACGGCCCCACAGTCCTGCCCCACAGCCCTCAACCTAGCCCCATTCCCAGCCCCACAGCCCCCAACCCAGTCCCACCCCCAGCTCCACAACCCCGTTCCCAGCCCCACAGCCCCATTCCCAGCCCCGCTCACAGCCCCACAGCCCCATTCCCAGCCTCACAGCTCCTTTCCCAGCCCCATATCCCCATTCCCAGCCCCATATTCCAGCCCCACAGCCCCATTCCCACCCCCACAGCCCCATTCCCAGCCCCATATCCCCATTCCCAGCCCCATATTCCAGCCCCACAGCCCCGCTCCCAGCCCCCAACCCACCCCACAGCTCCATTCCCAGCCCCATATTCCAGCCCCATCCCCACCCTCACTCCCAGCCCCACAGCCCCATTCCCAGCCCCGCTCCCCTGTCCCATATCCCCATTCCCAGCCCCACAGCCCCCAACCCACCCCATATCCCCACTCCCAGCCCCACTCTCGCCCCCCAAGCCCCCCCCCATGTTGCGCACCCCGCAGTGGGGGCAGCACCGCCCCAGCATGCGGTACCCCCGCAGCAGCAGCTGCCCCATGGCCCGGCTGACCCGCTCCTGCCGCCCCCGCCGCGCCTCCAGCTCCGCCGCCAACGGGGACGGCTCCGCGCCTGCGGGACACGGGGGGGGGTGCGTGTCACCAGTGGGGGACACACACACGGGACACGGGGCGGGGGGGGATCCTGGGGTGAAGGGGGGGAACGCGGCCAAAGGGAACGGGGCCCGGGGGGGGGTCCCGGAACATGGCGGTGGGGGTTAGGGGGGCCCGAGTGCGCGGGGGGGGGCCCAGACCGGCGGGAGGAGGGGGCTCTAGGGGTGGGGGGGGCCTCGGGGGTCGGGGGGGGCCCGGAACGGGGCGGGGGAGTTCAGGGGGGCCTGAGTGCGCCGGGGGGCACGGGAAGGGATGAGGGGTGTCCCGGACCGGCGGGAGGGGGGGTCCAAGGGGTGTGGGGGGGTCTGTGGGGTCCCAGCCCCGCCCGCACCCGCGTTCAGCGCCATGGTCACTGAGGAGACGGTGCCGCGCCGGAACTGACGTCACGGGAAGAGACAGACCCGGATGGAAACCGGCGGCGGGCGGCGCTTAAAAAAAACGGCGCGGGCGCCAAAAAGGGTCCGGCGGTCCCACCCGCAAATGGGTCCGTCCCGGAAACGGGTCCGTGCGCGAAAGGGGTCCGACACGGAACCGGGTCCGACCGCGAAACAGCTCCGACCGCGAAACGGGTCCGTGTCCCCCCCCCCAGTTCCCCCCCTCTCGCAGACCTCAAGAACGGGGCTGGGGGGGTGTCCCCTTGTGTGTGTCCCCCCCAGCCCTGTGCGGGATAGAGGGCGGGTCCCAGCACTGGGCAATGACACACAGCCCCCCCCCCCCCAAAAAACAGGCAGACACAGGAGTCGGTGAAAACCTTTATTTTGCTGGAAAATTGGAGGAGGGGGGGATGGGGGGCTGTGAGCACCCCGACGGGGAGGAAGATGGGGCCGGGGGGGTCCCATCCTCGGGGAGGGGGGCAGTGAGACCCCAGGGGGTGCAGGGGGCAGGTCTGGGGAAGATCCGTACAAAAAGGGGGGGCGCAGGCGGTGGGGGGGGGCGAGAGCTCCATCAGAGGCCGCCGGACCTGGAAGAGAGCAGAGAGGTGAGAGGGGGGTGGGCGCTGGCCCAGGGACAGGGGGAACAGGCGGACGGAGAAACAGGGACGCAGTGGTGACGGTGGCGATGGCGCCCGCTCTGGCGAGGGGGGGGTGGGGTCCGCGGCCCCGGTGACGAGGGAGGGAGCGCGGCAGTGACGGCAGCGGTGGCCCGGGTCACATCTGACCTGACACGGCGGGATCCGGGCCAGGAGGGGGAATCCGGGGCATCAGCGAGTCCCCGGTGGTCCGCCGCGGCGTCGGTTCCTGCCAGGGGAAGGCTCATTACCCGCCAGCACCGGTGTCACCAGACGGGACCGACGGCCACCGCGGTGCCCGGTGTCGACCCAGTGTCCCCGGCGAACGCCGCTCGCCCTGCGGCACCAGGTGGGAGCCGAGCTCCCTCGTCAGCCGCGCCGGAGCCGGCCCACCTGGCATCGGCGCTCACCTCCGGCTCAAAAGGCAGAGTACCGCGCCCGCTCCCCGTAGGGGTCCCGCTCGAACCGCTGCATGTCGTAGAGGGAGGCCCGGGCCACCGAGGAGACCGGCGACAGCTGCCCACGCTCGTACGTGTACGCCTCTCCGACGGTGGTGGCCGCGGCGGCCGTGCGGCGCAGGGGGCTTCTATCCCGGGTGTAATAGGTGGAGGAGGCGGCCGCCGCGGCGGCGGTGGCGGCGGCGGCGACGGCGGCCGCCGCGCCCGGGGTCGGCAGCAGAGCTCTATCGTACGCGTCTAGGGTGGTGGGGATGCGACTGGCCATGGCTGTGGTGGCGGCCATGGCCGAGGACTGGACCTGGGAGTACTGGGCGTACTGGGAGTACTGGGCCATGGTCTGCTCCGCGTAGGCGTCGTACGCAGAGGCCGTGGCGTAGGAGCGGACGCGGTAGCGCTTGTAGTAGTCGGCCATCCCGCCGTACGCCTCATCGTAATACACGGTCTCCCCATAGCCCGCGGTGTAGGGAGTGCGCACGGCTCCGTACTGCTCGTTATAGGCCTCGGCAAAGTCCGCCACTTGCCCCGGGCGATCTACCGGGCACTCTTTAGACCAGTGCCCTTCCTTCCCGCAGCGGTAGCAGCCGCTCTTGTCTCCCATCCCGGGCGCCGTCCGGAGCCGGCTGGTGGACAACTGCACGCGCATCCGCTTGCCTTGAGGAAAGAGACGCGAGAGGGGAGAGGCTGTGGTTAACCGCGGCGGTAGGGAGGGCGGCCGGCGCCGGCCGGCACCTCTGTGGGCAGGGAGGGAACCGAACCGCCTCTGCCTGCACTGGCGACCCTGTGCCCCGCAGGACAGGGGGGGTTCGCCACAGATTCGGGCGGCACCGTGAGCCGGGGCAGAGGAAGAGCCGCCCCGGCACCACTCGGACACGGGAAGCGGCACTCAGGCACTGACACGACACTGCTGGGCACTGCCTGTCCTGCACCAGGGTCCACCTGCAGCTCCCCAGCTCCGGTTTTCCCTTCATCGCCCTTTTTCCCCCCAACTTCGCAGCCTGCCAGCGGCACAGACCGGAGCAGGGATGCCCCACAGGTCCCCGCTGCGCCACAAGCCCGGGAAGAGGTCCCAGGGGCGGAGCTCAGAACAAACCTGCCATTTTTGGAACAAATCGCACCCTTTTCCTAACAAAAACCACTGCTGCGGAACCGCTCTGTGTCCCGAGACAAAGACACCGCGCCAACACCGACCCCGCGGACAGATCGCCAGCCGAGCGACACAGGAGGTAGCACAGCACTGCCGGGAACGTGGTGGGTGCTGGCAGAGGGACACAGCTCTCTCTGAAGCCACGTGCCAGCACCACCCGCCCCCCCAGGAGCCAAAGCCCAGAGTGCCGAGAAGATAAAAAAGGCACCGAATGCTCCTGGGGCTGGAACGTGGTAGCGGTCGCGACCGCGCTGGTCACCCCTTGCAGCATCAGCTGCCGCGGCCACCGCGCGCGAGGTCTGGCACCAGGTGAGCAACAGTGGCACGGATCTGGCCCCATGCTGGCGGAAAACCCTCGTGGAGCGGCACCAGGGAGAGCAGAGCCAGAGCAGGATCTCCCCTGTGCACCAGGATGGCCCTATGCCTTCCTCTCCTACCTGACCTGCTTCCTCCGGGCCCAGCCCGGCGCTACCTATCCCAGCCCAGGGCTGTGGCCCGGATCACCTTGGAATTCGGTGTTATCCAGCCCGCGGATGGCCTCCACCGCGTCCTCCGCCCGCTCCATGTGAACGAAGGCATAATCCTTGACGATGTCGCACTCGATGACGGGGCCGTACTCCTCGAACTTGGCCCGCAGCTCCAGGTTGGTGCAGGCGGGGCTGATGTTGCCGACGTGCAGTTTGGTGGAGGCCTTGCTCTTGTTCTTGCTGGCCTCCACGTTGATGCAGACGCCGTGCAGCTTGTGGTGGTGCAGGTTGCGGATGGCGTCCTCGGCCGCCGTCTTGTCCTCGATGTGGACGAAGCCGTAGTTCTTGATGATGTCGCACTCCAGCACCTTCCCGTACTGCTCGAAGAGGGAGCGGATCTCCTGCTCCGTCGCCTCCCGCGGCAGGTTCCCGATGAACAGCTTCACCATCTCGCCCAGCCTGCGACGGGGGAGGACGGGGAGGGGGGGAAACGGCATCTCAGGGGGTGGCTCAGCCGAGACACTTCCCCCACCATCCCCGGCTTCACAGCGAGGGGCCGGAGCTCACCCCCGGGCCCAGACCCGCTCCCCTGCCCTGGAAGGGGCCTCTCCCTGCGGGCACGGCCGGGGGAAGACCCCCACCACCCTCCTCCGCGGACTCTCCGGGCGGCTGGGAGCCGTCCCAGGCCCCGGGAACACGAAGGGGTCAGCCTGGGCGCGGGGTGAGCGCACCCCACGGCTGGGACCCCCCGTGGGCCCCGGCTCCTCTCAGACGGGCCGGAGCGGACCCCGAGCCAGGAACCCTCCCCACCCCCACCGGGTCCCGAACGGAGCCCCGTTCCGTCCCGGTCCCCCCCCCCCGGAGCCGCAGGGCCCGGGCCCTGCCCGGTTCCCCCCTCCCCAGGCCGGGCCGGGCGGTCTCACCGCGGCACTGCGCTCCCTCTCGCCGGGACGGTGACGGCGACAAAATGGCGGCAGCTTCGGCTCCGCCCCCGCGGCTCCCCTTTCCCCCCGGAGACCCGCCCACCACGCCCACTGATTGGTGGAGATCGGACGGGGGCTCGACACGATTGGCCGAGCCGCCGCGGCGGCACCTGCCCAACCCCGCGCCGAATGACGTCGCGCGCCGGAGCACCGCCCATCCGCCCGTTGGCCAATCGCGTGTGAGCGGCGCGCCGGAGGTGAGAGAGGGGGGCCGGAGCGGGGAGGCGGGACCTTCCGGGCACGTGAGGCTAGCGGCGGCCAATCGGGGCGGGGAGGAGGGGCGTGGCCTGGCGGCGCGGCGAAGGCCGGCGGGGTCGGAGCGGCGGGAGCGGCGGAGCGGGGTCGGCCGAGGCGGGGGCTGGGGTGACCGGGACCCACTGCCCCCACCGGTATCGGGACCGGGACCTGGGCCAGGACAGAGCGGGCAGGCCGCCCCTACCGGCACCGGGACCCGCAGGCCTCACCGGGACCCCCCGCCCCCGCCCGCCCTTCCCGGGGCCTTGCCGCCACCGGGACCCCCGGCGACCGGGGCCGGTACCGTCCGGCCCCTACTGGGCCTAGCCCCGCCCCTTCGCGCCCCGCCCCTTCGCGCCCCGCCCCTCTCCCTAGAGCCCTGTCCGTAGAGCCCCGCCCCAACCTAGAGCTCCGCCCCTCTCCCTTAGGGTCTCGCCCTTCACCTTTGAGCCCGCTCCGTATAGCCCCGCCCCTCCCCCTTTGGGCCCCGCCCCTCCCCCTTTGGGCCCCGCCCTTCTCCCCAGAGCCCCGTCCATAGAGCCCCGCCTTTACCCCGAGGGCCCCGCCCCTCTCCTTTTGGGCCCCGCCCCTCCTCGCCCAGCGCCGTTCTGCGCGCAGCCCCGCCCCTCCCGCCGCAGCCCCGCCCCTCCCGCCGCAGCCCCGCCCCCGGGCCATGTCGGAGTCGGTGCTGCTGCTGCGGCGGGTGCGGGAGCGCGGAGCGGGGGGGGCGGGAGAGTCGGCGACGAGCGGCGGGGGTCCCGGGGGGGTCCCGACCCCCCGCCGCAAGCGAGGCCGACGTCGTCGGTTCTACCCTGAGCACCGGGTGTACCGGGCGCGCTGCTCCTTCCTGGACCTGAGCGAGGAGCAGGTGCTGCGGCGTTACCGGCTGGACAAAGCCGCCATCGCCGGGCTGTGCCGGGAGCTGGGAGCCGACCTGGAGAGCCTGACGGGTCGCAGCCACGCTCTGCCGGTCGCTGTTAAGGTCACCTCCGCCCTCACCTTCTTGGCTTCCGGCTCTTTCCAGACGGCCACGCGCGACAGCACCGGCATCAGCCAGTCGGCCATGTCCAACTGCCTGGCACAGTTCTTGGAGGCGTTGCAGCGGCGGGCGGCGCGGTACATCGCCTTCCCGCCGACGACCGCTCGCGCCGGGACGGTCGCCGGCGCCTTCCCCGGGGTGTTGGGTTTGGTGGGCGGCATGCACGTGGCGTTACGGGCTCCTTCCGAAAACGAACCGGCTTACCGCAACGCCGGCAATTACCACTCCATGAACATGCAGGTGGTGTGCGACGCCGCCGGCACCATCACCAACGTCGTGGCCAAATTCCCCGGTTCTTGCCCCAACGCCGCCGTCCTGGAAAATTCGGCCTTGGCTCGGCTGCTGGAGGGGGCTCGGCCTGACGGCGCCTGGCTGCTGGGTGAGGCGGGGGGGGGTGGTGGTACGGGGGGATGGGGGGTCCCCAAGAGAGGGTGCCATGGCCCCAGAGCTGCGGTGACAGTGCGAGGGGTGGTTGGGGATGCACGAGGGTCGGGGGGGGGGGTGTCTGGGGGTGATTTGGGGGTCTGGGGGGCTCTGGGGGTCATTTGGAGGTCTCAGGGGTGACCCGGGGGTCTGGGGGTGACCTGCGGGTCTGGAGGAGACCCCGGGGGTCTGGGGGTGATTTGGGGGTCTGGGGGTGACCTGGGGGTCTGGAGGAGACCCCGGGGGTCTGGGGGGCTCTGGGCATCATTTGGGGGTCTCAGGGGTCACCCGAGGGTCTGGGTGAGATCCAGGGGTCTGGGGGTGATTTGGGGGTTTGGGGGTGACCTGGGGATCTGGGGGAGACCCGGGGGTCTGGGGGTGACCTGAGGGTCTGGGTGAGATCCAGGGATCTGGGGGTGATTCAGGGGTCACAGAGGTGACCTGAGGGTCTGGGGGTGACCTGGGGGTCTGGGGGGGTCTGGGGGTGACCCTCAGGCCCAGGGGACCCCCAAACCACCCCCCCACCCCGGAACCGGGGGGACGCACCCGCCCCACACCATCGCGCGTGCCGCAGCCCCTTTGCCCTGTGCCACTCTCCCCCCTGGGGGGGGGGGGGGTGTCCCCACCTCTCTGACCACCCCCCTTCCATGTGCGTGTCCCCCCCACCCAGGCGACCGGAGCTACCCGCTGAAGCCGTGGCTGATGACGCCGATCGCGGCGCCCCGCGGCGCGGCGGAGGAGCGGTACAACGCGCTGCACCACCAGGCCTTGGCCGTCCTGCGCCGCACCCTCGCCCTCCTCAAGCTACGATTCCGCTGCCTGGACAAGGGGAGGGGGTGTCTGCAATACGCCCCCCAAAAAGTTTGTCAGATTTTTTTAGCCTGTTGTATCCTCCACAACATCGCCCTACGCCGGCGCATGCCGTTGGAGCTGCCCGAGGGGTTGCCCCCCCCCGAAATCGAGCCCGACCTACCCCTGCCGCCCCCCCACGGGCAGACGTCCAGCGAGGCGCGGGCCGTGCGGGCCCGCATCGTCCAGCAGGTCAAGGACGGCCTCGGCTGAGACACCCCCCCCTAAAATCTGGGGGGGCTCTGGTCCTCTGAGGGGTGTGTGGGGGAACGCTGAGCCCAGATCCGCCCCCCCGCCAAGGTTTACGTCGGGGGGGACACAAAAGTGGGGGGCAGTCCCCGTCCTCTACAAAGGGGGGGGGTCCCCCTGTTCCTTGCAACAAGGGGGGGGGGGGTCGCCATTCCCTACAAGAAGGGGGTGTCCCTCCCTGCTCAAGGACAAAGGGGGGGGGGTCCCTGTGTCCCCCCCCAGGGGCTGCCGCATCCTCCAGTGCTCCCCATTTCGGCGCTGACCTCCCCCCTCGCCTTGTCCGCGCTCGTTTTGGGGTGAATAAACGTATTTTTTCAGCAGCGGTGCCTGGGTGGGGTTCAGGTGCCGGGACCCCCCAGCAAGGGGAGGGGGGGACCCCCGCAACGCTGCACTCCCGCGGTTTATTAACACCCCGGCGTTTCGGCACCCGCCGTGCCGGAGGGGGGATGCTGTGGCTGCCCCCCCAGGGCAGCCTGGAGAGCCCCGGCGCGGCGGCGCTGCTGCAGCTGGTAAAGCATCTCCACCGTGTCCCGGCGCATCTTCTCGGCGTAGGGACGTCCCCGAAAAGTCACCGTGTCCCCAAAACTGTCCCTCAGGCGTCGCAGGGCAGGCGACAGCCGCGCCTCGCACCGGGCCAGCGCGGCATGCAGGCGGCCACGGGCACGCGCCTCCCCAGCACGTTCTGTCGCTGACGCCAGGCCCCCACGGAATAAGCGTCCGGGGTCAGAGCCGCGCTCCTCCAGCCGCTCCAGCTGCACCAGCAGCAGCTCCCGCTGCAGGATGCCGTCGGCTGCTGCCTCCCAGGCCTCCAGTGCTGCCGGCAGCCGCGCCAGGGCCCTGACGGCACCGTACTTCACCGCCATCTCCAGCCTCTCCCAGCTGGGGACACCCAGCACGGCCCAGAGCCGGCACAGGCGCCTCTGCAGCCGCTCCAGCCCTGCCGGTGCCGGTCCCGGCAGCACCGGCTTCCACAGCCCCTTCTCGTACGGCTCTGCCGGCACTGGCGCCGTCTCGTGGCGGGGCTGTGGGGCTTTCACCGGCTCCTCCTCACCGTCACCATCATGCAGGTGGAAAATGGCATGGAGGAAGTCGGAGCCGGTGGCCGCGACAAACTCAAGGTAGTCATCAAAGAGGTAGGCGCTTTGCCGCAGCCTGTGCCAGCCGTCCCCGTGCTGTGGCATCTCACCGGCGTTTTGGCGTTCAAAGAGGCAGACGCTTTGCTGCTGCCCGTGCCGGCCACCCCCATGCCACGGCATCTCACCAGCATTTTGGTGTTCCCGCTCGCCCATGGGGAGTAGATCCGCCACGGCAGCTGCTGGCTCGACCAGGGGATCGCAGTGGAACTGCAGCCGCTCGGCGGGGAGGGCCCTGCCCCTGCCCAACTCCTGGTAAAGCTCCTGCACGCCCAGGGGATCCGGCCCGGTGTCCTCCAGCCCGGTGTCCTCCCCAGCATCACAGCACAGCGGCGGGTGCAGCCGCAGGGTCACCCCTTCGGCGAAGGCCCTGCCTGGCAGCACCCACGGCCCGGCCACGCTGGGCCACGGGAGCAGTCGCTGGCTGGGGTGCTGAGGGGCCGGCGGGACCCCCAGCTGCGGTGTTGGCAGCCGCAGACCCCGGAGCTGCCGGAGCCGCGCGTCGTCCTTGTTGCGGCGGGTCAGAGCCGCCAAAAGCGGCGGCAGCAGGCATGTGGCACCCGCCTCCCTCCGCTCCTCACTGGCCTCACGCCGCACCAGCCGCAGCAGATCCGCTGTCACTGCGAGGGCGTCCGGTGGGATTTCGGGGACCGGCTGTTCCCCATGGGGCATCACCGGGGATGGCGGCGGCGGCGACACCCCCGGCAGCCGCCGGCCCCTCCTCTGCTCTGGCAGCGAGTGGCGGCGGCGAAGCCCGGCGGTGCCAGCAAGGCTCTCGGTGGCGGGGGGCTCCGGGCGGGGGGCGCCGGGCGCTCCGGGGGTCCCTGGGCTGGTGGCGGAGGCCGGGGGCTGCAGATCAGGCCCCCCCCAGAGCGCTCTGCAGCCCCCCCCAAACCCATGGGGAGGTCTTTAGACCTGCCCCCCCCTCCCCCGAACCCCCAACCCCCCCCCCCCGGGGACCCTCAAACCCCCCACTCCACCCCGGCGGACCCCCCCCGACCGCGAGCACCCCCCCCGGCCCCGGCGGGACCCTGCGGCCTACCGCGCTGTCGCCATGGCGACGGCACGCCGGAAGTGGCTCTACCGCCAAATCCCTCCCCACCCGGCTCATCCACTTCCGGTCCGTCCCCAGTGAGGTCCGGCCGCCCCCCGTGACCCCGCGGGTGGTTCCGGGGCGGGCGGAGTCTGCGGCCATGGCGGCGCCGGGGCCGAGCGGGAGCAGCTGCCGGGTCAGGGCCCCTTGCACGGGAGCTTTGGGGGTGCAGAGCTCTTTGCAGGGGGGTGGGTGGGTATTTAAGGCCCCTTGGGGGGGAGTTTTGGGGGTTCAGGGCCCAGGGTCCAGGGTTTGGGGGTGCAGGGTCCTTTACACGGGAGTTTTGGGGGTGCAGGGCCCCTTGCAGGGGAGTTTTAGGGGTGCAGGCCCCGGGTACCCACATTTGGGGGTGCAGAGCCTTTTGCAGGGGAGTTTTGGGGGTGCAGGGCCCTGGTTACAGGAGTTTTGGGGGTACAGAGCCCTCATTACATGAGTTTTGGGGTTGCAGGGCCCTTTTCAGGGGAGTTTCAGGTGTTTAAGGCCCCCTGCACAGGAGTTTTGGGGGTGCAGAGCCCTGGTTATGGGAGTTTTGGGGGTGCAGGGCCCCGGGTACCCACGTTTGGGGGTGCAGGGCCCCTTGCAGGGGAGTTTCGGGTGTTTAAGACCCCCTGCACAGGAGTTTTGGGGGTGCAGGGCCCCTAGCATGGGAATTTTGGGTGTTTAATGCCCCTTGCACAGGAGTTTTGGGGGTGCAGGGCCCCTAGCATGGGAATTTTGGGTGTTTAAGGCCCCTTGCACAGGAGTTTTGGAGGTGCAGGGCCCTTTGCAGGGGAGTTTTGGAGGTGCAGGGCCCTGGTTACATGAGTTTTGGGGGTGCAGAGTCCCTTGCAGGGGAGTTTTGGGTGTATAAGGTCCCTTGCATGAGAGTTTTGGGGGTGCATGGCCGCAGGCACCCACGTTTGGGGGTGCAGGGTCCGTTGCACGGGAGTTTTGGGGCTGCAGAGCTCTGGTTATGGGCATTTTGGGAGGAGTGCAGGGCCCCAGGCACCTGCTTTTGGGGGTGCAGGACCCCCTTACTGGGTGCTGACCCCCCTCCCCTTTCCCCGCAGCTGGAGTTCGCGGTGCAGATGCAGTGCCAGGGCTGCGCAGACGCCGTGCGGTCGGCGCTGCGGGAAGCCCCAGGTGAGCCCCCCCATGTTCCCCAGCAGCCCCAAAGTTGGGGGACACTCCACTTGCCCCCCCCCCATCACCTCCTCTCCCTCCCCGCAGACGTGCGGCTGCTGGAGCTGCGGCTGGAGGCGCAGACGGTGCTGGTGGAGACGACGGCGGCGGCCGAGCGGGTGCGGGAGCTGCTGGAGAAGTCAGGGCGCCGGGCGGTGCTGAAGGGGATGGGGGGCTCTGATGATGGTAAGCAGGATTTGGGGGTGTCGGGGAGGGGAGGGGGAGACACGTGCGCGGGATTTGGGGTGCTGACGCGTCTCCCCGCAGCAAACCTGGGGGCGGCAGTGGCAGCGCTTTCCGGCCCCGGCACGGTGCGGGGCCTGGTGCGGTTCCTGCAGATCTCGCCGACGCGGTGCCTGGTGGACGGCGCCATCGATGGGCTCCCACCCGGTCCCCACGGGATCCACGTCCACGAATTCGGGGACCTCTCGCGCCCCTGTGACAGGTAGCGCAGTGGCGGGGGGGGGGGCCACGACATGGGGATGGGGACGGGACACCCCCATGTCTGGGGGTGCAGGCACCCCGGTCTCACCCTGTGTCTCCCCCTCACCCCCACAGCTGCGGGGGCCACTTCAACCCTGACGGCGAGTGCCACGGGGGACCCCAGGACCAGCACCGGGTGAGCCGGCGGCTGCAGCCGCTCCGTGGGGCTGGGGGGGGGCTCCCGGACCCCCCCTCACCGCCCCTGCTGTGCTCCACTGCAGCACGTCGGGGACCTGGGGAACATCTGGGCTGATGCCGAAGGCAAAGCCAGCTTCCGCATGGAGGACTCGTGCCTGAAGGTGAGGCTGTGGGGGGGGGCACGGAGGGACCGGCCCCCTCCCATGGCTGTGGGGAGGGTCTGACCCCGGTTCCACAGCTGTGGGGGGTCCAGGCTGCACCCCACGGCCATGGGTAGGGTCTGACCCCGGTCCCACGGCTGCAGGGAGGGGGTCTGGGCTGTGCCCCACAGCCATGGGGAGGGTCCGGCCCCAGCCCCACGGCTCTGGGGGGTCCTGAGCCCCCTCCAACTCCCCCCTGCCAGGTCTGGGACATCATCGGGCGCTCAGTGGTGGTGGACGCGGGCGAGGACGACCTGGGCCGGGGTTCCCACCCGCTCTCCCAGGTGACGGGGAACTCGGGGCCAGGGTGAGTGTGCAGGGGGGGTGTCTGGGGGTCTTTGGGGATGGGGGGGGGCTGCTCACCCCCTCACCTCCTCTCTCCCCCCTCGCCAAGGCTGGCCTGCGGCGTGGTGGCCCGCGCGGCCGGGCTCTTCCAGAACCCCAAGCGGGTCTGCTCCTGCGACGGCGTGACCCTGTGGGAGGAGAGGGACCGGACCACGGCAGCCCCTGGCCCCGCTGCAGCTTCCAGCCCCACGGCAGCCCCGGCCCCCCACCTCTAGGAGCCGTCCCAAGGACAGCAATAAACGATAACTCGCTCTGCAGCCTCCGCGGCTCTCGGGGAACCGGGGTCGGGCGCTGCTCGTCCCCGCGGTGCTCGGCGCTGCGCGTTCCGCGGGCCCGCAGCGGCCCCTTTAAGGGTGGGCGTGGCCATCGCGCCGCCCGCCTTGGGGGCGGGGCCCGCGCGACGGTGGGCGGGGCCCGCGCAGGCGCGGTGGTGGCGGCGGGAGAGCGGAGTGGGCGGGGGGCGGGAGGAGCGGGCGGCGCGCAGGCGCGGTGGGGAGGGCGCGCACACGGCTGGCGGCGCGCAGGCGCAGTTGTGCGGTCGCCGCTCCCGCTCCGCGCTGAGGAGACGCCGCCATTTTGTGAGGCCGCCGCGCTGAGCTCCCGCTCCCCTTTCCCCGCCGCTGCCGCCACCATGCGTCCCGGCATAAAGCTCTTCGTGGGCAACGTCCCCGAGGAGGCGACGGCGGAGGAGCTGAGCGAGCTGTTCGCCGGCGCCGCCGGGCCCGTGCTCGGCATCGCCCTCATGAAACAGTTCGCTTTCGTGCACCTCCGGGATGAGGCGGCGGCGGCCCGCGCCATCACCCAGCTCAACGGCCACCAGCTGCACGGTCGCCGCATCGTGGTCGAGCCCTCTCGGCCTCGGCCCACCAACACCTGCAAGATCTTCGTCGGTAACGTCTCGGCCGCCTGCACCAGCGGCGAGCTGCGCTCGCTCTTCCAGCAGTACGGCACCGTCGTCGAATGCGACGTGGTGAAAGGTACCGGACCCGCCGCCGCGGACGGGGGCTCCGCACAAGCCTGTTCGCCTCCCCCGGGGCTGCCCCGCAGCCCTCGCCGAGCTCAGTCCCCGCCACAACTGGCTCGCCGCTCACCTCCGTCCTCGGAGCCGCTCCGGCCCCGCTCTTGGCTCGGGTGACCCGTGTTCCGTCTGCCTGGCTGCGGCTCCCCCCCCTTCCCTACCTCCCCCGGCTCCACCGCCCCCGGCCCGATCTGGCGGCGCCCCCGCGCATGGAGCAGGGCCCTGGGTCTCCCTGCTGCCCCCCAGCCGGAGCCGTGCGAGCCCTTCTGGGTTCCCCAGAGCCCATCCCTCCCCTCTGCCCCGTTAAACGCCCCCCCCCCGGGGTGCGCTCTCGCCAGCCTTTCTAGCCAGGCCACGTCCTCCATCCTCGCCTCCCCCCAGTCCGGGCAGGGGTAACCCGCTGCTGCTGCCTCCGTAATTCTTCCCTGACATGAGGCGCTTCCCTTCCCCGTCCCGCTGCAGCTCTGCCATGGCTTCACCTCCACAAACACGGTCCGACATGGAGCTAGCTGCTCCCCCATCACTCGAGGCGGGAGAGCCGAAGCCCATAAAAAAAACCCCCACGCTGTCAAACTCCCGAGGGGGCTCGATCGGCTCCACATCGGGGACCCTGCAGTATGGCGTGACCAAGGGGATGGTGTCACCCCACTTTCCCCCTGACCCTGATGGGAAAAGGTGTCATCCCCATGTCACGCAGCCAACACAGCCGCTCCCCGAGGTGCCTGTCCCGTCCCGTTCCACCCCCCTGCCCCGGCAGCGTCCCAGCCGGCTTCTCCGCCTCCCGGGAGGGTAATGTTGTTGCCTCTGCTCTCTCGTCCCAGGTTGCAGGCCCACCGGCTCCGTCCCGCCAGGACGCAGCTTCCCAGCGGAGCCCGTCAGAAACCACCCCAAACCCACACCAAAAGTTTCTGGCATCCCCTTGGCCAGTGGCCGATTTGTGGGGTCCCCCAGAGAGGGGTGGGGGTGCTGCGGCTGCCCAAGGGGGCGGCAGGAGGGCTGGGGGGGTGAACGGAGGAGACATCTCCTCCTTAGGCTGCTGGAGTGGGATATGTGGATGTGGGATAGGAGCCAGGGAGGGGCGGGATGGCAGAGCAGAGGGGGCATGCGTGGGAGAGTGGGTGAAGCGGCACTGATGTTTAGCTGGAGCTTGAGGTGCCAGGATGGGGTTTGCTCAGCGAGCGATGCTCTAAGCATGCCGTGCTCCCTCGGATGGGCTGCCCTGGCCGAGCCGTATGCTGGCCTTCTGGCCGTGGGCTTAAGTGAGCTGTTGCCAGTGGCACTGGTTCCGGTGATTCCTGGTCCAGGACTGCAGGGGGGATGCCACGGGGTTGCTGAGAGGAGCCGCCCTTCCGCCCCATGCCAGCCTCCCGGACCCGTCGTGCCACGGGGGCAACCCCCCAGCTACTGCAGTGGCATCTGAACCCCGAAACCGTTGGCCTGAGAGCCACGGGCGGCTGCCAGACCTGGCGTGGGCACAGCGTCGTGGCAAGAGCCGTGCTGGGGGACGGGCAGGTTGCCTGCGGTGCTGCGGGTGACCCGCTTTCCTGCCGCAGACCCGGCACGGTCACTCTGGGTCCCACTTCTACCGCTCCTCGCCTCGCTCTCCATCTCCTTTCCGACGCCTCTCTGCTTCGGTGCCGCGTTTGCGCCGTGCTGCTCGCCCGGCTCCTCACCTTGGCCCGGGTGCTCGGCTGGGTGTGCGGTGCCGCAGGTTGTGCTCGGGTGCTCTCCTCTTCCTTCTCCCCCCTCTCCTCTCCTTCTCCCCCTCCCCTCATCCTCTCACTCTCTCCTGTCGCTGGCGCTCCGTCCCCCTCGGCACGTCTTGGTGTCTTGGCGGGCGCTGGCCCTCTCTGGCTTTGCTCCGCTTACTGGTGGGACAGCCTGGCTGAGGCCATGGCACTGGCGGGGCCGCATTGCCCTCCCGGGGCTCTTGGTCCCCAGGTGCCAGAGGACTGGTAGGGAGGAGTTGCCGTTGGTGAGGGGCTGCCGTGCCGTGGGGCAGGGTGCCGAGCTCCCTCGGCGCAGGGAGAAGCGGCTGCGGTGGGCGCAGGCAAAGGGAGGGACAATGCGGGGGAAAACAGAGCAAAAAAGTGGTGATGGGGTGTTCCTGAGCCAGGGGACGCCAGGCGGGTGGCTGGGCTCATTAGGCTCCAGCCAAATTAATGGTGGGGCGGAAGCAAACGAAGGTGGTTCTGTCTCTTCGCTGCCTGAGCAGCAGCAGCAGCGGAATGGGGCCGGCAGAGCCCGTCCCGGCGCCTGTCCCGGCGCTGCTGAGCCGCACGCTGCTGCGGTCCCGGCGAGGCTCGATAAGCGTTCGATCCTGTAACGAATTGTCTTTTCTCCCCCCACTGATAACCCTCTGTCTGCTGCTTTATCAGACTATGCATTTGTTCACATGGAGAACGAAGCAGATGCAAAGGTTGCCATCGAAAACCTTAACGGGAAGGAGGTGAAGGGGCGCAGAGTGAACGTGGAGCTCTCCACCAACGTCCAGAAGAAGGGCGCGGGCCAGGCCCTGCCGCCCGCCCTCGGCCTCGACAAGAACAAGAGGATCGGCCTGGAGTACCGCGAGAAGTTCCAGCCCAAGATCGAGGGCTTCGACCAGCAGCGCCGGGCGGCAGACGCCGCCTTCCCCTCAGCCGCCACTGCCGGCTACACCGCCGCCTCCTCCCTGTACGATTACCAGCAGCGCTTTGGCACTGGCGGCGCCGGCAAGTACGAGGCTTTTGAGGCGCAGGCCAGGCCGGCCTCCCCCTCCTACTTCGGGAGGGACCGCAGCCCCCTCCGGCGCTCCCCCACCCGGGCTGGCTACGCGGCGGTGACGCTCCCCATGACGGCACAGCCGGCTGCCTACCGCGCCCAGCCCTCCGCCTCGCTGGGGGCCACCTACCGTGCCCAGCCCTCCGCCTCCCTCGGCGTGGCCTACCGCCCGCAGCCCACCACCGGCCAGGCCGCCTCTTACCGCGCCCAGCCCTCCGCCTCACTGGGCAGCGCCTACCGCTCCCAGCCCTCCGTCTCCCTCGGCGCCTCCGGCGCACAGCCCGCCGCCAACTCCCTCGGCTCCTACGGCGCCCAGGCCGCCGCCTCCTACGGCGCGCAGCCCGCTGCCTCCCAGCTCTCCGGCTACAGCGTCCAGTCCGCCGCCCTGGCCTCCTCCTACGGGGCCCAGGCCGCCTCCGGCTACTCCGCCTCTTACAGCGCCCAGGCTGCCGCTGCTGCCTACGGCGCCCAGGCCGCCGCCGGCCCTGCCGCCTCCTACGGTGCCCAGGCTGTGGCCACACACGTGGCCTCCTATGGCGCCCAGGCCGCCGCCGGTCACGCTGCCTCCTATGGCGCCCAGCCCGTAGATGGTCACGCTGCCTCCTACGGCGCCCAGCCCAGTGCCGCCCTCTCAGCCTCTTACGGCGCCCAGGCCGTGGCCGCGCATGCCACCTCCTACGGCGCCCAGGCGGTGGCCGGTCACACCGCTGCCGCCTACCAGCCCGTGGCTGGCCACTCGGCCTCCTACGGGGCCCAGCCGGCGGCCGCGCTCTCTGCCTCCTACGGGGCCCAGCCCGCCGCCGGCCACTCCGCCTCCTACGGCGCCCAGCCTGCCGCCAACCTGCCCGCCTCCTACGGCAGCCAGTCCGCCGCCGCCGCGCTCTCCGCCACCTACGGCGCCCAGGCGGCCTCCTCGCTGGCCGCCTCCTACGGCAGCCAGGCCGCCGCCGCCTCCTACAAGGCGCAGGCCTCCGCCCCGCTGACGGCCGCCTACCGGGCCCAGGCCTCCGGCTCGATGGCGGCGTCCTACCCGGCGCAGCAGGCCTCCTCCGCGTCGCTGGCGGCTGCCTACCGAGCCCAGCCGGGCAGCGCCTACGACGGGCCAAGCCAGCTGGGGCAGCAGGCGGCTTCCTACCTGGGCCTGTCGCAGGCCGCTGCCGTCGCACCGCCCTACGAGCGCACCCGCCTCTCCCCGCCTCGCAGCGCCGCCTACGACGACCCGTACAAAAAATCATCCGCTCTGGCAAAAAGGTACGGCGCTGGGCCGGGGACGGACGGCCGCGCGACTCGCTCCACGCCGCCCCGGTGGATGCCGGCGCCTGGCTCGGGGCTTACTCTTGGTTCCAGCGCGGCTCGCTAATGCCGGGCGTGCAGAAGGGCAGGCGCCACGTGCCGGCCCGTGGGCGCGGTGGCTCTGCTCTCACGGCGCAGACCCCCGCGTAACTCCCTCCCCCGGCTTCCTGGGGGGGCACGCGCTGCGGGATGGGGATGGGGGCTTCGTCCGGGGCGGGGGGAGCCGGTGACACGCGCTCGCTGGCGGCCGGGCCTCCCTTGGTGCCCAGCGCCTGACCCGCGGGTGTACCGGGCGCCGCTTCTCCGTCCCGAGGTGCCGGCTTTGCCTGCAGCGCTGCCTGCCCAAAGCCCGGCGGTGTTGTGCCGCCATGGCGCGTCCCCGGGCAGGATGCGGTCGCCGCCAGCGGCGGATTCAGGCAGCCTCCCCCTCATTCACCACCTGTCTCTTCTCTCGACCAGGTACGGTTCCGAGCGCCGTCTGTCTGACCTCTCAGATTACCGCCGCTTAGCAGACTCGCCGCTCGCGTACCGCCGGTCGCCGACAAAGTCCCCGATGGATTACCGCCGCCTTCCAGAAGCGCATGCCGATTACGCCCGTTACTCGGGCGGCTACGGCGATTACCTGCCCGCCACCCGCGTCCACTCGGGCTACCAGCGCCGCCTCTGAGCCGGGCGGCACCGGGACAGGGTGGGGGGTTAAGGCCGCTTGCGTCGCCGCGGGCACGTACTCGGTGCTCCGCCTCACCGCCCGCCGCCGCACCCGGCGCAGTCCGCCGCCTCCGGCCGTTGTCCCCAGGGCAGGGACGGTTATTTTTTAGCTGCTTTTTCTTTGTTCTTTCTCTTTTTTTGAGTTTTTTAGAAGGATCTGCGCTTACGGTTGGAAAGTGTGCTGCGCTCCCACGGGGGGAGCAGGCAACGAGCGCGCGGGTCACCAACCTCTGCCTCTGGCTCCTGCCGTAGCATCGGAACTGTCTCTCGCTCGTGGCACGCGTGGCCATCAGCACCACTGGTGCTTGGTAGCGGTTTATAACCTGAGCGATTGCTGCCACCGAGCGGAGCCCGCGCTCTTTTATACCACGAGTTCCCCTTTTTGGGTTTATTTCCCCTTTTCCAGCATCAGTCCGCGGCGCAGCGCTGGGCTCAACGCAGCAGCGAGGTTTTGTACGACTAAATAAATGCTGGGCTCTTCACCGTTTCCCAACCGTCTCTCGTCTGGTTCTTTCCCAGCCTGGTGCTTCGGGGAACCAGCCGTGCCATCAGTGCCACCGCCGTTCTGGCGAGGGGCCGATACCGCTGGCACGGTGACATGGCCAGACCCATGGAGATCCCTGCTCCTGCCCTTGGCTATGGCGGCCAATTCACTGACTGCCTCAGAAAACACTATTTTTGTGTGGTTGGGTCACCTGGCGCTGGTCCCAGCTGCAGCCCCAGCACCTGTAAGTGCTGGAGCCACTTTTCCGCTGTAGAGGAGGCAGACTCGGAGCACGAGCAGCATTTCACTGGTAGCAGGAAGCGCCGGAGCATTCCCCATGGCACTGCTGGACTCAGGCAGCAGCGGCCCGACTGTACGCTGTGGTAAACGCACACCATCACTGGTGCCCCAGCCCCTAACCTGTGCTTGGTGCCTTTTTTTGGGTGGGAGTGGCTGATTTTGAGAGGAGAAGCCACATGTGCACAAGAGCGAGGTCGGTGTTTGCTCCCGCCCTGGTTTGGCCGTGGCGGCCAGTCGTGTGTGTATCGCTCAGCGCTGCTGGCACCGTGTGGCAGAGCCAGCTGCCAGCTCGCCCTGGCTGGTCATGCCGCCGCAATGGCCATTAAAGTCTCTGAAAGCGTTTTCTGTCGCATCATCTCTCCCCCGAGCCAGTGATGGGTCACGGTGTACTCCTGGTTGGTTAACACAGGTTGTGCCATGGGGGGAGGACAGCTGCCTGCTGCTGCACCTTATTGCCTGGCTGGGGCTCGTTAACCACTGTGGTAATTAGCTGGGCAGAAGGGTCTAACGCTTCTCCCCCTCGTTTTCCAGGGCAGCCACCGGGGGACACGCACCCTCAGGTCCCCGGACTGTCCCTGAGCCCACCCCGGTGACGGAGGAGCCTGCGGGTGATCACACAGAGGCAATTAGCGGCTGATGAGATGGAGGCAATTAGTGGAGGCAGAATCGCCCTGGAAACGCAGCAGCTGACGGCAGGCAACGAGCTCGGGGCTCCCACTGCAAAACCCCAGGGCCTGGAGAACAGCCAAAGGGCTGGGACGTCGACGAAGGCACGGTCCCGGGCCTAATGTCATTACTTAATGAGCACCGAGAGGCAGGGGGAGCAGCACAGGCTGTTTGGGGACTAACGAGCCAGCCCTGGGCAAGTTAATTAGCAGGTAGTTTCAGAGGTGCTGCCCCTGAGGGAGAGGAGGAAGAGGAAGGACCCCAGTGGGGTGCAGGGAAGGTGGGGGTGCACAGGGGCACCAGGATGAGAGCTGGGGGCCGGGGGGGGGGTGTCATAAAAGCAAGGCCCCGTTTGTTAGCTAGGGCAGCACAGGGCCCTGGGGTCCCCTTTCAGGTGGCTGCCCCCCCCCCAGCTCATCTGCCCCTTCATTTGCAGCACAGACCCCCGTGGGGAGCCGGTCAGCAGGCAGGGCTGCAGGCAGCACTGGTAAGTCCAGGAGGTTACGAGCTGGGCTGGGTGCGGGGGGGAGTTGAGTCCAGAGAAATAACCGGTGCCGGAGCCAGCGGGGTTTGTTAAAAATTTGAGTTTTATTTTACCGGAGAGTGGGGTTGGGGGACGCTAAACGCCACGGGGGGCGCGGGGTGAGCTCCAAACACAAGGTCGGCCCTCCCACGCCAGCGCGGTGCAGGGGGAGCGCGGCGTGGCGGCCTTGAGTCAGCTACGTCATTTCGTATTAAAAAGCTACGAGTGGATTTATTCATCCTCTTCAAAATAAAGAAAAAAAAAGAAAAGAAATAATAATAAAGGAAGCTCCAGCGAGGGAGCGAGCCGCTCCACGCTGGCCGGGGGCAGGAAAAGCAAAGCAAAGCAAAGCTGGTGCTGCGGCTACAGCTGCAGTTACGGCTACGGCTACTCTCGCTCACGACCTGAGCCTAGACCAGCTAGGGGAGGGGTGGGGGCCCCCAAACTACCTGAAAAGCAAATCCTGGCAACTGAGAATGGAAAGCTGGGGGAGGGGGGGGGGGCGTCAAGCTATTCTGACCAAGGCTGGGAAGAAGCTGAGCGTCCGTTAGGAACAGACTCGTTAGCTGAACCCGGCTGCACTTTGAAGCCCGGCGCAGCATGAGACGCGCGGTGCCGATTCGGTGTGCGACGGGAACCCGACGTCCAGCCGCAAATATCTTACCTGAAAGAGAAAAGCAGAGTTGGCGCAAAGCGCCTGGTGCAGGTGCCAGTCCCCGTGCCGGCCGGGACCGTGCCGGGGACCGCACAGAGCCCCGGCTGGCACCCGGAGGAGCTGCCGGCTTCCTGAGAGCAACCAGAATCCTGACGCAGCGGCAGTGGGGGGCTCTGTGGCTGCTCCGGGCTGGAGGGATGCCAGGAGCCCCCACGGCTCCAGCTCACCTGCAGCAGTGTGCCAGGGGAAGCAGCCATCCCACGCCGGGGTGGCAGCCTGGCTGCCGGCGGCTTTTACCAGGCAGAGCCTGGGAGCCATCCCCAGACAGGGGCGACTCCCAGGGGATGCGCGTGGCAGCCATGGCACACGGGGCTGGGGGCTCTGCGGGAACCCCCCCACCCCACAGTGACTGTGCCGGGACGGCACCTGGGCACAAGGGCTTGGCCCCGACTACGGGGGGGGGGGACATGCTAATTAAAGGCAGCGGGAGCCCCGAGGGCGAGCCACTCGCAGGCAGCAGCACCAATTGCCACAGCAAGTCCTCGCCGTCCACCCTGCGCCGGGCAGAGCTGCCAGAGCCGGCGCCTGGGCTTTAACGCCCGGCAAGACCCTGTCTGTTTCACCGCGACCCTTCATCCCGGCTCGCATCGAGACGCAGACGCTCGACTGGCACAACCAGGGGCTGGGGGATGCACACCCCGTTATCTCCAGCAGCCGGGGAACCCCCCCTGCGGTGCCCAGAGGCACCGCCGGTTGCAAGGCGCCATGCGCCAGACCTGCCAACACGCTCACCTCCGGCTCAAAAGGCAGAGTACCGCGCCCGGTCCGCGTACGGGTCCCGCCCGAACCGCTGCATGTCGTAGAGGGAGGCCCGGGCCACCGAGGAGACCGGCGACAGCTGCCCACGCTCGTACGTGTACGCCTCTCCGACGGTGGTGGCCGCGGCGGCCGTGCGGCGCAGGGGGCTTCTATCCCGGGTGTAATAGGTGGAGGAGGCGGCCGCCGCGGCGGCGGTGGCGGCGGCGGCGACGGCGGCCGCCGCGCCCGGGGTCGGCAGCAGAGCTCTATCGTACGCGTCTAGGGTGGTGGGGATGCGACTGGCCATGGCTGTGGTGGCGGCCATGGCCGAGGACTGGACCTGGGAGTACTGGGCGTACTGGGAGTACTGGGCCATGGTCTGCTCCGCGTAGGCGTCGTACGCAGAGGCCGTGGCGTAGGAGCGGACGCGGTAGCGCTTGTAGTAGTCGGCCATCCCGCCGTACGCCTCATCGTAATACACGGTCTCCCCATAGCCCGCGGTGTAGGGAGTGCGCACGGCTCCGTACTGCTCGTTATAGGCCTCGGCAAAGTCCGCCACTTGCCCCGGGCGATCTACCGGGCACTCTTTAGACCAGTGCCCTTCCTTCCCGCAGCGGTAGCAGCCGCTCTTGTCTCCCATCCCGGGCGCCGTCCGGAGCCGGCTGGTGGACAACTGCACGCGCATCCGCTTGCCTTGAGGAAAGAGACGCGAGAGGGAGGCGATCAGTGAGGCCGCACTGAGAGCGTGGTCACAGCCACGGGCGCCAGCGGGCAGCGGGATGGGACCGGCCGCTGCCCCCACCTCCCCCCCACCCCGCAGCCGCGCAGCCTCCGACGGCGCCGGGCACCGCGGCAGGGAGCGACCCGGCGCAGGAGGAGCCCACGTCGGGCTTGAGCGGGAGCCGCCTGCCAGCCGCCGGCCACCCGACTTACCAGGAAGGCGCCGCTGGGGACAGGGCTCTGCTGGCGAGGCTGAGCGCTGCCCGCGCTGGCCACCCCAGGCTAAGCCAGGACAGGCTCCGGCGGCTCAGCCAGCCGGCGAGCTGCCGACTACCCCGGCAAGCAGCCAAAGACGGCTTTCTGCCGGCAACCGGCACACGGTAGTGCTGCCACAGCAGCCCGGGGACAGCCCCGCATCAACGGCAAGCTTCCCGCCGGAAAATGCGCCCGCCAGCACGCTCCTTGCGGCGGCCAGACGGATGCGACACCGGACAACCACCCCGGAGCAAACGAGGCTTCGGACGGGGGCCGGCTTCAAGCGCGGCATGAGGCAAGCCAAGCGCAGCCGGGGGCATTTGGTGGTCCCGCGGATGCCCCGCAGCCAGGGAGCTCCGGATGCGGCTGCACCATCCCGGCTGGAGAAGAGTTTTGGGGGACACCCGGAATCGGGGCAGCGGGGTTTGCCAAAACCCCAGCGGGAACCAGGAGGGCCAAGCCCAGCCCCACCGCCGCTCGGGGTGAAGCACCGGACGCCTCCCTGCCGACCCGGCCCGCCCGCCGGCACCGCTTCCGGAGAGGGGACGCGCTCGCCATCAGCGCCACGCCGCCGAGTCTCGGCCGCGAGCTCAAATCCGGACGCTCGGCCCCGCCGCTGCGTTCGCGCGAGAGGCCGAGAGGAGGAGGCTGCCAGCGAAAGCGCCCGCGCCGCGTCTCGTCTGGGAGCCGGGCGAGGGCCCGGGGCGGCACGTTGAGAGCCCGAGCGAGCAATGCCGCGTGCTGCCGGCAGCGGGGACACGGCCGGCGCGGGATCGGGCGCCTCCGCTCACCCTCTTACCAGGCAGGGCAACGCTACAAGGGCGGGAGGCAGCCTGGCTTCACGCCGCGCGGGTGGGACCCGCTGCTCCGGCCCGGCAGGACCAGGCGTGGCGGCCGTCGGCACAAGAGTTGGGACTTCGCCGTCGGGATCCTCCTGCGGGGCGGCCGTGCTGGGTTAAGTCAGAGATGGATCAGTCCCGTCCTCCCCCGGCCCAGCCCCAACTGTCCCTGCCCTCGCTCTGGCTGCCGTGGCCACACCGGCGACCGGGAAAGCAGCACTGGGGCTCGCCGGACAGGAAAGCGGCTGTGCCGCGCCGGCTTGGCCCTCGTCGCACCCTGCACGGCACGAGGGGAGCCGGAGTGCAAAAAAAAAAAAAACAAAAAAACCCCTCATTTGCACTTAATTCCAGCGAGGGGGAGGGCGGGTGAGCCTGGCGGTGCTGCTCTGCCACAGAGCTGAGCGCGGTGCCGGCTGCGGTCTCGCCGAAGATCGCCGGCGGGCCGGTCACCCCGGTGCTGCTGCTGCACCCCCAACCTGCGCAGCCGGAGCTGGGAGGGAGCGAAAACATCTTAACGGGAACATGGGGAATCCTCCCGGAGACCCCTGGGGCTCAAAGTGCCAGACCCATCCCCGCTCCCCATGGATCTCGGCCGCGACCCCGGCGCGGATCACCTTGGAATTCGGTGTTATCCAGCCCACGGATGGCCTCCACCGCGTCCTCCGCCCGCTCCATGTGAACGAAGGCATAATCCTTGACGATGTCGCACTCGATGACGGGGCCGTACTCCTCGAACTTGGCCCGCAGCTCCAGGTTGGTGCAGGCGGGGCTGATGTTGCCGACGTGCAGTTTGGTGGAGGCCTTGCTCTTGTTCTTGCTGGCCTCCACGTTGATGCAGACGCCGTGCAGCTTGTGGTGGTGCAGGTTGCGGATGGCGTCCTCGGCCGCCGTCTTGTCCTCGATGTGGACGAAGCCGTAGTTCTTGATGATGTCGCACTCCAGCACCTTCCCGTACTGCTCGAAGAGGGAGCGGATCTCCTGCTCCGTCGCCTCCCGCGGCAGGTTCCCGATGAACAGCTTCACCATCTCGCCCAGCCTGCGACGGGGGAGCGGGGGGTGGGGTTAGTGCCGCCGAGACGCGCCATACGGGGGGGGCACAGACCCCCGCAGGGCTGTGCCCCCAAACACCCCAAATCTCCCCCAAGAAACACACCAAACCTCTGCCCTCCTCTCCCCACAGGACTGTGCCCCCCCAAAAACCCCTAAAAACACCCCAAAACCCTGCCATTGTGCCCCCCACAGGGCTGTACCCCCCCAAAAAACCCTAGAAACACCCTAAACCTCTGCCCTCCCCTCCCTGCAGGGCTGTGCCCTCCCAAAAACCCCTAAAAACACCCCAAAATCCTGCCTGCCCCCCCCCGCCGGGCTGTGCCCCCCATAAAAACCCTAGAAACAATCCAAAACCCTGCCTGCCCCCCCCAAAACCCCTAGAAACACCCCAAAACCCTACCTGCCCCCCTAAAAAAACACAGAAACACCCCAAAACCCTGCCTGCCCCCCCTTGCAGGGCTGTATCCCCCCCAAAAAACCTAGAAACACCCCAAAACCCTGCCTGCCCCCCAAAAAAAACCTAGAAACACCCCAAAACCCTGCCTGCCCCCCCCCGCAGGGCTGTACCTTTCCCAAAATTCCCTACAAATACCCCAAAACCCTGCCTGCCCCCTGTGCAGGGCTGTACCCTCCCCCCAAAAACCCTAAAAACACCCCGAAACCCTGCCTGCCCCCCCAAAAACCCTACAAACACCCCAAAACCCTGCCTGCCCCCCCCCCAAAAACTAGAAACATGCCAAAACCCTGCCTGCCCCCTGCGCAGGACTGTGCCCCCCCCCCCCCAAAAACCCTACAAACACTCCAAAACCCTGCCTGGTGCCCCCAAAAAACACTACAAACACCCCAAAACCCTACCTGCCCCCCCCAAAAACCCCTAGAAACACCCCAAAACCCTGCCTGCCCCCCCCAAAAAACCCTACAAACACCCCAAAACCCTGCCTGCCCCCCAAAAAACTAGAAACACCCCAAAACCCTGACTGCCCCCCCAAAAACCCTAAAAACACCCCAAAACCCTGCCTGCCCCCCAAAAAATCCTAAAAACACCCCAAAACCTTGCCTGCCCCCCCAAAAAAAAACTGGAAACACGCCGAAACCCTGCCTGCCCCCCCCGCAGGGCTGTGCCCCCCCAAAAACCCCTAGAAACACCCCAAAACCCTGCCTGCTCCCCCCCACCGGTCAGAGCCCCGCCCCAAAGCCTACAACCCCCCCTCCGGACCCCCCCCCCGGAGCCAAGGCCCCGCTCCCCCCCCCGGGCCTTCCCCCCTCCCGCCGCCTTCCCCGAGGCCTCTGAGCGCCTCGGCGGGGCCGGGCCCGGGCCCAGGTCATCCCGCTCGCCCGGCCCCGCCGGTAGCGCTCCCTGCCCGCCCGCCCCCCCCACCAAAACTTGTCGCCCCCCCATCCCTCCCCACCTTCTCACACACACATCCCCCCCCGGCCCCGCCGTCCCCTCCCGGTACCGGCGCCGCCGCAGCCCCGCCCCCACCTGCGCCCCGTCCGCCGCGCGGTCCTCACAAAATGGCGGCGGCGCTACCCAGCTCGGCCTCCGCCTCCCGCGGTCCCATTGGGCAGCGGAGCTGTCCGTCAAACGGTCACCGAGCACCGTCAGCCTTCCACGGCTGGCATAGGTGGGCTCGCCCACGGGGTCGCCGCAGCCAATCATGGGTGGGAAGGGGCGGGGCGATCTGTGGCGGAGCGGTCCATTGCGGCCTCCGGGGGGGGGGGGGCGCGCTGGGGCGGCCCATTGATGGCGAGCGGGGGGGGTGGGGAACCCGCGGGATGCTGGAGTCCCGTACTGGGAGCACTGGTGTGACCCACGGGCATCCGCCCCGCCCATCCCCGAGCCCGTTCTCTCCCCATCCCGACCCAAAACCATCCCGCGCCAATCCAAAACCACCCCATCCCGACCCAAAAACCATCGCATCCCGACCCAATTCCACCCCATCCTGTCCCAAAACCACCCCTTCCTGTCCCCAGACCATTCCATCCTGACCCAAACCCATCACATCCCATCCCAAAACCATACCATCCCGACCCAAAACCATACCATCCCACCCCATCCTGTCCCAAAACCACCCCGTCCCAACCCAAAACCATCCCATCCCGACCCAAAACCACCCCGTCCCAACCCAAAACCATCCCATCCCGACCCAAAACCATCTCATCCTCACCCAAACCCATCCTATCCTGACCCAAAATCATCCCATCCCAACCTAAATCCATCCCATCCCAAACCCACCTCATCCTGACCCAAAACCATCCCATCCTGAACCAAAACCATCCCATCCTGACCCAAAACTATCCCATCCCTTCCTGTCCCCAAACCATCCAATCCTGTCCCAAACCCATTCCATCCCGTCCCAAATCCACCCCATCCTGTCCCAAAACCACCCCATCCTGTCCCAAATCCACCCCATCCTGGCCCAAAACCATCCCATTCCATCCTGACTCAAACCCATCCTATCCTGACCCAAACCCATCCCACCCCAACCCAAAACCATCCCATCCTGACCCAAAACCATCCCATCCCGACCCATCCCACCCTCATCTCCATCCTGTTCCCACCTTATCCCTACCCTTATCCCAATCCCAATCCCAATCCCGCCCCGCCCCGCCCAGTCGGCGCACTCAGGGCCCGCCCGATCTCTACAGTCGCTTTATTGGGGTTTGGGGCTGCGCGGGGACATCACCGGGACGCGGGGGGACACGGGGACCCCGGGGCAGGAAGGCACGACGGCGCGGGGTGGGGGGGGGCGGTGAGCGAGACCCCCCCGCGCTGCCCCTCCCCGTGCTGCCCCCCCTGCCGCGTCCCTCCATCGGCTCCGCCGGGACCCCCCCCGTGTCCCAGGGCACCCCCCCCACCAGCCCCTGGCTCTACTTGTTCTTCTTGAAGAAGCTGAAGCGTTTCTCCCGCTCCTTCTCCTTCCCCTCGCGGGCGCGGGGGGCAGCGGGACCCCCCTCGGCGGGGGGCGGCACGGGGGGCATGCTCATGGCTCGCGTCACCCCCTTCCCGCCCGCCGGGGTCCCCCCTGGACCCTCCCGCGGTCCCGCCGGCACCAGGGCGGCCGCCGCCTGGATCACCCGCAGCCAAGTGCTCATCTCCGCCTGCGGGGACGTGCGACGGCGGGCGTCAGCGGGTGTGCAAGGCTGTGGGAGGGCGTGAGCGGGCGTGCGAGGGTGTGAGCGGGCGTGTGAGGGTGTAAGTTGGCGTCAGCGGGTGTACAAGGGTGTGGGAGGGCGTGAGCGCGTGTGCAAGGGCGTGACAGGGCGTGAGTTGGTGTCAGCGGGTGTGCAAGGGCGTGGGAGGGCGTGAGCGGGTGTGCAAGGGCGTGACAGGGCGTGAGTTGGTGTCAGCGGGTGTGCAAGGGCGTGGGAGGGCGTGAGCGGGTGTGCAAGGGCGTGAGTTGGTGTCAGCGGGTGTGCAAGGGCGTGGGAGGGCGTGAGCGGGTGTGCAAGGGCGTGACAGGGCGTGAGTTGGTGTCAGCGGGTGTGCAAGGGCGTGGGAGGGCGTGAGCGGGTGTGCAAGGGCGTGACAGGGCGTGAGTTGGTGTCAGCGGGTGTGCAAGGGCGTGGGAGGGCGTGAGCGGGTGTGCAAGGGCGTGACAGGGCGTGAGTTGGCGTCAGCGGGTGTGCAAGGGTGTGGGAGGGCGTGAGCGGGTGTGCAAGGGCGTGACAGGGTGTGAGTTGGCGTCAGCGGGTGTGCAAGGGTGTGGGAGGGCGTGAGCGGGTGTGCAAGGGCGTGACAGGGCGTGAGTTGGTGTCAGCGGGTGTGCAAGGGTGTGTGAGGGCGTAAGTTGGCGTGAGCGGGTGTGCAAGGGTGTGGGAGGGCGTGAGCGGGTGTGCGAGGGCATGAGAGAGTGTCAGCGGATGTGCGAGGGCGTGAGCGGGTGTCAATGGGTGTGCGAGGGTGTGCGAGGGCATGCCGGTGTGCTTGCGTGCGCACCGTTGGGGCTGCGGGCACGAGGGGGTGTTTCCCCGGGCGCTCGCGCGTGTCTGCATGTGCAAGGGGGGGGGTCACCTGACTGTGCCCCCCCCCCCACCCCCCCAGCGTCTCACCTCATCCTTGGCCTGGAAGAGATACTCCTTGCCGTCGCTCAGCCTGGGGAGGGGGACAGGGCTCAGCCCCTGCCACGTGCGTGTCCCCCTCCAACCCTGCGCCCCCCCCCCGCCCCGTGTCGTGCCCCCCCCCCCGTCCCTACCCCAGTTTGAAGACGTGCTTGCGCTTCTTGTAGTGGAGAGCAGGGTGGCAGCGGGCGCCGCGCAGGCTGGCGGGGGGCTCCCCGTGGTAGGGGGCCCCCACCCCTGCGCTCTTGGCGTCCTTGTAGAAGCTGAGGTTGCCCCCCCGCAGCACGCAGTACACGCTCTGCCAGGACCTGGGGGGAGGAGGGGGGGTACGGAGTGAGGGGGGAGGCACGGTGCGGGCTCGGGGAGGGGGACAGGGGTCTGTATGGGGGGATGTGGCTCTGTGGGGGGCACAGAGTGCTTTGTGGGGGGGGGTAGCTCCATGGGGGTGCATGCAGTACCATGGGGGGGACACGGCTCCAGAGGGGGGGAACATAGTGTCATGGGGGGGACATGGCTCCGTGGGGGGGACAAAGTGCCATGGGGGGGGCACTTGGCTCCATGGGGGGGTAATATAGTGTCATGGGGGGGGGGACAGTGCCATGGGGGGGGGCACAGCTCCATGGGGGGGACACACACAGCTCCATGGGGGGGGGATGACAGTGCCATGGCGGGGGGTGGCACTTGGCTCCATGGGGGAGTAATATAGTGTCATGGGGGGGGGACACGGCTCCATGGGGGGGACACAGAACTGCGGGGAAAGCACAGCAATATAAGGGGGGGGGAACATAGTGTCGCTGGACGGGGGCATGGCTCCACGGAGGGGGAGACACAGCACCATGGGGGACACACACACACGGCTTGGGGGGGGGGGATGACACGTGGCTCTGGGGGTGGGATTGGCACCATGCGGGGACACCGACATGGGGAGGGGGGGCTGTTGCGGGGGGGGGGGGTCATAGACCCACCCCTACCAGCACAGCAGGGAGCAGGGCCTTGCCCACTTAAGAGAGGGGCCTGGATGAAGGGGAGTGGCCAAAGGGAGGGTGTGGCCGCGGGGGTGTGGCCTAGGAAGGGTGTGTCCCACAGGGCGGGGTCAGGGTGGTGGCGGGTGGGGTGTGCCCAAACAGGGTGTGACATGCCGGGGGTGTGGCCTGTGTGGGTGTGTCCAAAGGGGCGGGGTACACATGGGCGTGTCCGAAGGGGCGTGGCCTCACCTATTGGGGGCCTTCTTGCCCTGGGCCTCCATCTCGTGCTTGCGGCAGAGGCCGCCCTCCAGGCTCTCGGGGGCCAGGGGGGCACGGGGGGGCAGCGTGGCCGCATGGTCGGGGGCCGGGACCCCCCCCGAGCGCCCTCGGGGAGACCCCCCCGGGCTGGGACCCCGCTCCCGCGCCCCGTTGGTCAGCCCCGGCCCCGCCGGCACCTGCGGGGAGACGGGGGTCGTGGGTCCCCTCCCATGGCAGGGGGGCACACAGAGGCATCCAGGGGTCCCCTCCCCGCCTTGGCAGGGGGGTCCCGGCATTGGGGGGGGGGGTTACCTGGGCTGTGGCGCTGTCGGGGCAGATCCCGTTGACGGCTGGTGCCTCCGGCTGGCGACTCTGCAGGGCCGGAGCCCTGGGGGGGGGGGCACAGGAGTAGGTGAGGGGACAGGGACCCTCCTATCACCCTGGGACCCTCCCCGTGACCCACCCCCCACCATGTACCCTCTTTTGCCAGGACCCCGATGTCCCCCCTGTCGCCTCAATGCTGGCGGCATCTCCTGCGTCCCCCCATGTCTCCTGTGCCCCCCCCTTCCCTCCAAGTCCCTCCTGTCCCCCTCATCTCCCCCCATGACCCCCCATTTCCCACATCCCCTGGGTCTCCCCCCCGCCCCGGGACCCTCATATCCCCCTGCTTTTCCCCAGTCCCCAATATCCCCAGGGTGTCCCACCAGGATCCCACATCTCCCATGGCCCCCACCCTCCCAAGCCCCCCCTGCCCCCAGACCTCCATGTCCCCCCTGTTGTCCCCCCCCCCAGGCCTCCGCATCCCCATCTCTCACCACTGCGGCTCCCTGGTCCCCACACCATTCTGGGCATCGGGGGGCACCGACGGAGGGACCCCCCCGCCCTCAGGCTGCGTGGGCGGGGGCGTGGGCGGCCGCCTCTTCCTCGCCTCCTCCTCCTCACGCCGCCGCCGCTCCTTCTCCTCCAGCTGCGGGGGGACGATGACACGGAAGGGGGATCAGCGCCTGCACCGAGCACGACGGAGCTCAGCCGACGGCCGGGTTCCCCCCCCCGCGCCGTGCCCCCCACCCTCACCGTGGTGAGGCGTTCCAGGGCGGCAAAGCGCTCCTCCCAGGCGGCGGCCGCTTTTTGGAAGCCCTGATGGCGTTTGATGAGGTTCTCCACCTCGGCCACGCTGCCCCCCAGCTCCGCCGAGCGTACCAGGGGCTCCTGGCTGGAAAGCCAGGCCTCCGCCATGCTGGCATCCCGCCCGAACATCAGCACCTCCAGCACTGCGGGGAGACGGGGACAAGCGGGGGGAACAGTGTAGATCCAGGCGTCCGGGCGGACTCAGCCCCCCCAGGGGTGCCCCCCGACCCTGCGCTTACCAATCTGCAGCCAGTCCATCTTCTCCTTCCAGCGGTCCCCGATGTCCCGGCGGCGTTCCTGCAGCTGCGAGAGCTTCTCCGAGATCTGGGGATGAGGGATGGGGGCTGTGAGTGCGCGGCATGGGGAGGGGGGGACACGGGGATGGGGACGGGGCTGAGGACACAGGGATGGGGACAGGGATACAGGGATGGGGACACGGGGGTGGGGACAGGGACATGGGGATGGGGCTGAGGATACAGGGATACAGGGATGGGGACATGGGGATGGGGATGGGGACACAGGGAGGGCGACATGGGGACAGGGCTGAGGACACAGGGATGGGGACAGGGATACAGGGATGGGGACAGAGAGACAGGGATGGGGACATGGAGATGGGTACAGGGACATGGGGACGAGGCTGAGGATACAGGGATACAGGGATAGGGACAGAGACATGGGGACAGAGAGATGGGGATGGGGATGTGGGAATGGGGACGGGGCTGAGGATACAGGGATGGGGACAGGGATACAGGGATGGGGACAGAGAGATGGGGATAGGGACATGGGGACAGGGCTGAGGACACAGGGATGGGGACAGGGATACAGGGATGGGGACAGAGAGATGGGGATGGGGACAGAGAGACGGGGATGGGGACATTGGGAGAAGGACATGGGGACAGGGCTGAGGACACAGGGATGGGGACAGAGACAGGGATGGGGACATGGGGCTGGGTACAGGGACATGGGGATGAGGCTGAGGATACAGGGATACAGGGATAGGGACAGAGACATGGGGACAGAGAGATGGGGATGGGGATGTGGGAATGGGGACAGGGCTGAGGATACAGGGATGGGGACAGGGATACAGGGATGGGGACAGAGAGATGGGGATAGGGACATGGGGACAGGGCTGAGGACACAGTGATGGGGACAGGGATACAGGGATGGGGACAGAGAGATGGGGATGGGGACAGAGAGACGGGGATGGGGACATTGGGAGAAGGACATGGGGACAGGGCTGAGGACACAGGGATGGGGACAGAGACAGGGATGGGGACATGGGGCTGGGTACAGGGACATGGGGATGAGGCTGAGGATACAGGGATACAGGGATAGGGACAGAGACATGGGGACAGAGAGATGGGGATGGGGATGTGGGAATGGGGACAGGGCTGAGGATACAGGGATGGGGACAGGGATACAGGGATGGGGACAGAGAGATGGGGATGGGGATACAGGGATGGGGACAGAGAGATGGGGATGGGGACATGGGGACAGGGCTGAGGACACAGGGATGGGGACAGGGATACAGGGATGGGGACAGAGAGATGGGGATAGGGACATGGGGACAGGGCTGAGGACACAGGGATGGGGACAGGGATACAGGGATGGGGACAGAGAGATGGGGATGGGGACAGAGAGACGGGGATGGGGACATTGGGAGAAGGACATGGGGACAGGGCTGAGGACACAGGGATGGGGACAGAGACAGGGATGGGGACATGGGGCTGGGTACAGGGACATGGGGATGAGGCTGAGGATACAGGGATACAGGGATAGGGACAGAGACATGGGGACAGAGAGATGGGGATGGGGATGTGGGAATGGGGACAGGGCTGAGGATACAGGGATGGGGACAGGGATACAGGGATGGGGACAGAGAGATGGGGATAGGGACATGGGGACAGGGCTGAGGACACAGGGATGGGGACAGGGATACAGGGATGGGGACAGAGAGATGGGGATGGGGACAGAGAGACGGGGATGGGGACATTGGGAGAAGGACATGGGGACAGGGCTGAGGACACAGGGATGGGGACAGAGACAGGGATGGGGACATGGGGCTGGGTACAGGGACATGGGGATGAGGCTGAGGATACAGGGATACAGGGATAGGGACAGAGACATGGGGACAGAGAGATGGGGATGGGGATGTGGGAATGGGGACAGGGCTGAGGATACAGGGATGGGGACAGGGATACAGGGATGGGGACAGAGAGATGGGGATGGGGATACAGGGATGGGGACAGAGAGATGGGGATGGGGACATGGGGACAGGGCTGAGGACACAGGGATGGGGACAGGGATACAGGGATGGGGACAGAGATGGGGATGGGGACATGGGGCTGGGGACATGGGAAGAAAGCTGAGGACACAGGGATGTGGACAGAGATGTGGGGACAGAGATGTGAGGACAGAGACGTGAGGACAGAGACATGGGGATGGGGACACAGGGATGGGGACACATGGATAGAGACAGAGATATGGGGATGGGGACAGGGACGGGGACATGGGTGGGATACAGGGATAGGGATGGAGACATGGGGACAGAGATGGGGGACAGGGAAATGGGGATGGGGGGACAGAGATGGGGATGCAGGGATGGGGACAGGGACACAAGGACGGGAACAGAGACACGGAGATGTGGATGGGGATGCAAGGATGAGAACAGGGATGGGGACAGAGGGATGGGGACAGAGACACAGAGGCGTGGACGGGGACATGAGGCCAGGGACGGGGATGGGGACACAGGGGTGGGGACGTGGGGCTGGGATGAGGACAGGGACGCGGGGACAGAGAAGGCCCCACCTTGTCGGCGGCGTAGTGGCCCTTGTCAAGCAGCGCAGTGCCCATGGCCACGCAGGCGTCGAAGCTGTCGGCCCGTGCCTCCACCTCCGCCTTGATGCTCTGGTGGTTCTTGATCACCAGATCGGCCGAGGACACGTCCCTGCGCCGGGGACGGGGACGCGGTCAGCGTCCCCTCGGCACCACCGCCGCCCCGGCACGTGCCCCTTGCCCCGTCCCGCTCACCGCGGGCGCTCCTGGCCCTCGATCTGCAGGCGGACGCCGTCCATCCAGAGCAGCAGGTCCCGCACCGCCCGCAAGAAGCGGAACTTGTCGACGGTGTCGAGGAGCAGCCGGCGCCGGCCCTGGCTGCTGCCACGCAGCTCGGCCCAGGCCTCGCTCACCGCCTGCTCGTGCCGGCGGATGTCAGCCGCCTTCTCCCCGGCGTACGCCTTCTCCAGCCGCGCCGCGTCCTCCTGCACCTGGCGCACCTGCGGGCGGCACGGAGAGGAGGCTGTGCCGCGCCACACCGCAGCGCGCCATACCGAGCTACGCTGCGCGGTGCCACCCCACGCTGCACCACGCTGGGCTGCACTGCGGCATGCCACGCCACGCCGCGCCGCGCCACCACGCCGCGCCGTCCTGCATCACGCTGCGCCGTGCTGCTTCATGTCGTGCCGTTTCGTGGCACGTCGCGCCGCCGTCCCGGCCCGCGCCGTGCCGTCCCCACCGCGCCGCGCGGCTCACCTGGGTGCTGAGGGCCTGGATGTCATGCTCGTAGGCGGTGTGCATGCGCTGCATGGCTTCGGCCGTGTTCAGGTCGCGGCCCACCTCGTCCGGCAGCTGCTTCTGCTTGTGCTGCACCTGGGCCAGGGTCTCGCGGGCGTCGTGGTAGAACCGGTGCAGCTCGTAGGAGGCCGCCAGCATCTGCGACCGCGTGTCGATCAGCTCCAGCAGGTCGGCCCAGGCCTCGTTCAGCCCGTCCTTCCACTCGGCCACCGTGGCGTTCTCCGAGTGCCCCGCCGCGATCAGCGCGTCCGCCAGCCCGTTGACGCCGTCCACCCGCTCCTGCCCGATGCTGCTGGTGTCCCGCGAGAACTCCCTGAACTTGTCCCGCAGCATCTGCGGGGAGGGGGCGAGCCATGTCGGGGACGGCAGGGAGGGGACACGGGGACACCCCGGCGCCCTCCCGCCCCATCCGTCCCCGCACCGTGACGTGCTCGTAGTCCTGCCCCAGCTCGTGGGAAGCGGCCACCACCTCCCGCTCCGAGATCCACTGCTCCAGGTCGTCCACGTCGCGTTTGAGCTGGCAGAGCCGCTGGTGCTCCTGCAGCGTGGCCCGGCGCTCCTCCGCCAGGTCCTTCAGGCTGGCGTAGAGCTTGTCCACCTGGCCCTGGCGCAGCGTCAGCCGCTCGCTGCGGGCACGGCCGCTGTCAGCTCCGGTGGCACCGGCACCAGGCACCCGCTGGCGGGGGACGATGTGTGCCGGGGTGGGAGGTGGCGGGGGGGATGCGGTCCTCGTGGGATGATGGATGTGGGGATGGGAGGTGGCGGGGGGTACACGGTCCTTGTGGGATGATGCACACATCGATAAGGGGTGGCAGGGGGGACACGGGGTCCCCATGGGATGGTGGTGGCAGGGGGACACACGGTCTTCTGGGATGATGGACGTGGGGATGGGAGGTGGCAGGGGGGGATACGGTCCTCATGGGATGATGGATGTGGGGATGGGAGGTGGCAGGGGGGACATAGTCCTTGTGGGATGATGGACGTGGGGATGGGAGGTAGCGGGGCGGACATGGTCCTCGTGGGACAACGGATGTGGGGATGGGAGGTGGGGGGGGGTCACACAGCCCCCGTGGGACAATGCAGGCGGACCCGGGGATGTTACCCACCTCTCAGGGTGCCCGCTGGCCACCATGTCGCGGCTCTGTGCCGAGAGCTGGTGCACGGTGTGGGCATAGTCCCGCAGCGCCTGCTCCAGCACCAGGTGCTTGCTGACCATGGCCTGGGCGCTCAGCTCGTCCTGAGGGTGGGGGGGGGATCACAGAGGCTCAGGGTGGGAGGGGGCACGGGGCTGGGGTGGGGGGGCACACCGGCCGGGAGCCGTACCTTCGCCTTCTCCTGGGACATCATGTGCAGCTCCTGCTCGCCCATCCAAGCCTCGGCCTCAGCGGCGTCGCAGTAGAACTGCTGGGCGGCGTGAGCCCGCTCCAGGCGCCGGTGCCGCAGCTCCGCCTGCAGCCGCAGCTCCTGCCAGGCTTCCCGCAGCTCCCGCACCCGCTCAGCTGGGCCTGACAGCCCCCCGCGCCGTCCCAGCAGCTCCTCCACCCTCCGCTCATGGCCCTGCAGCTCCTTCTGCAGCGTCTGGAAGCGGGGGGAGAATGGGACGCATGGGGTGAGCAGGACTGGTCCTGGGGATGGTGGGACCCCCACGGGGGCCAGCGGTGGCTGCCGGACCCCCCCGACCCACCTGGTTCTTCTTTATCAGGAGCTGGACGGAGGGCAGGTCCTTGCCGTGGTCGGTGGACACAGCCAGGGGTCTGCGCTCCTTCACCCACAGCTGGTGGAAGACAGAGGGTCAGGGAGGGTGGGGGGTCAGGGGTGCCGGGGGTCTCCTCCCACGGCTGGGAGCCCACTCACGATCTCGTCCTCCAGGTCGCGGTTGAACTGGTGCTCCTCCTTGGAGGCCAGGAGCTTTCGGCAACGCTCCCGCAGCGGCTCCCGCAGCCCCAAGAACTGTTCCTCCACGGCACGGACCTGCCCCTGCACCTCGGCCGCGCTGGCATCCTCCCGGCTGAGGGCCTGTGCCTGCGCCCGGATTGCCTCCACCTCCTTCTCCCGCACCGCCGTCTGCTTCTCCAGCATCTGCCCAGGGCATGGGGAGGGTGAGTGACCCCGTGCCAGGCACCCTGCCATGCCGGGCACCCTTCCCTGCACACCTCCATCCCCTGTACCCTGTCCCCACGCACCCCCTGTGCCACGCACCCCATTCCCATGCACCCCATCTCCTACACCCGTCCCCATCCACCCCATCCCTGTGCACCCCTGTCCTCTGCACCCCATCCTCGTGCACCCCCTGTGCTGGGTGCCCCTTCCTTCTGCACCCTTGTCCCCTGTCTCCCATCTCCTGCACCCCGTCCCCTGCACCCCTGTCCCCATGCACCCCATCTCCTGCGCTCCGTTCCTATGCACCCCATCTCCTGCACCCCGTCCCCTGCACCCATCCCTGTGCACCCCATCCCCTGCACCCCATCTCCTGCACTCCGTTCCTATGCACCCCATCTCCTGCACCCTGTCCCCTGCACCCCTGTCCCCGTGCACCCCATCTCCTGCACCCCGTCCCCTGCACCCCGTCCCCTGCACCCCATCTCCTGCACCCCGTCCCCTGCAAACCCCGTCCCCGCAGACCCCGTCCCCCCGCCGGACCCACCTGCTGCTTCTTGAGCAGGATGTTGACGCTGGTGAGATCCTTGCCGTAGTCGTCGGAGCGCAGCTGGGCGTGCACGCCAGACAGCCAGCCCCGCAGCGCCGCGCAGGACTGGGCGCAAAGCTCGGCGCGGTTGGCGTCGAACAGGCGCCGCGCCTTCGTCCGCGTGGTCGACTCCAGCTCGTCCCACAGCCCCCGCAGCGCCGCCAGCTTCTCCGTCACCACCGTCCCCAGCTCTGGCTTCACCGACACCAGCTGCTGGCCCTCCTGCCGGGGATACTGGCGTCAGTGGGGCCACGGCAGTGGGGGGTCCCGGCACCCCGGCCTCGCCCCAGCCCCCCCACCTTCTCCATCTTCTCCAGCCAGCCCTTGTTGGCGGCCAGCTCGGCCGCGAAGGCCTGGTGCTTCTGCCACTTGGTGTGCAGGTTGCGAGCCTCCTCGTAGGAGACGTCCTGGGCCGTCAGCATCTTCTCGTTGATCCAGAGCGTGAGCTGCCAGGGGCGAGAGCGGGAACGGGGTTGTTACGCCGTGCCGGCTCTGTCCCATCCCTGTTCCCATCCCACCTCATCCCGTCCTCGTTCCCATCTTCAGCCTGTCCTCATCCCCATTCCCACCCCATCCCGTCCCTCCCAGTGTCCCGCGCTCACCTCCTGCCCATCCTGCAGGAACCGCTGCAGCTCCCAGTTGTCCCGTAGCCGCCCCAGCAGCTCCTGGGCTGTGTCCCGGTTCTTCTGGTGCCTGTAGCGAGGGCAGGGGATGACAGCTGGGCCAGAGACCCCATTGGTGAGGCTGGGCCATGACATGGGGGTCCCCTCACCTGCTCTCCACCGAATCCACCGTCTCCTGCACCTTGTCAGCGTGGAGGCTGCCCTCGGCCACCAGCTTGCGGCCGGTGGCTACCAGCCCCTGGACACGTTCCCCGTTGGCCTCCATGGTGGCCATGAAGTCCTCGTGCTTCTTGACAGAAGCCTCGGCTCCCGGCAGCGTGCTGGGCATCTCCGTGTGCGACAGGGCGTACTCCTGCGCAGGGCACCGGACCGGGCATCACCACTGTCCCTCCGGCACCCCAGGGTCCCCCCTCCGCCGCCAGCGCTGCCGGTTTCACCTCCCCAGCTGCTCACCTGGGTGCTGAGGACGCCCTCAACCTGCTTGGAGTCACGGAGGAAGAGTTGGAAGGCGAAGGCTTGGGAGAGGAGATGGTGGCGGTTCTCCCACATCCTCCCCAGCTCCTCCCAACCCGTGTCCAGAGCTTCCAGGCGCTGGTGCAGAAAGACGTGCTGCGCGTCCGTCTGTCCCTGCGTCACCTCCCGGCCCACGGCTCGCGTGCTGCGGTAGTCGTCGCCGTAGTGGGCGATCTCCTTACGGATGCTCTCGTGCTGACTCAGCAACCGTTCAGCCTCGGCCAGGGTGGCCGGCACGTCCTCGGAGGCCACGGCCGTCTGGGTGCGGGATAGCCAGGCCTGGAAGGCGGCCAGATCCCGCAGGAAGCCCTGCAGCTTGCTGGCCTCCCCCAACGACTCCTCGCGTCGCCGCAGGCTGCGGCACAGCTCGTCCCACACCGCCTCGATGGCCGACAGCCGGGCCAGGATGGCAGGCGCCTGTTCCGGGTGTTCGGCTGCCAACTTCTCCGCCTCAGCTCGCAAGTCCCGCACCTTGCCCTGGATGGCTTCTAGGTCGCGTTCCATGCCCGAGAGCTTGCGCTGCAGGGCCATGACACCAGCCAGGTCGTTGCCCAGCCCCTGCGTCGACTCGATCACCTTCGTCTTCTCCCGCATCCAGGACGTGGTCTCGTTGCACTCCAGGTGGTAGTTCTGGATGTTCAGGGCCGACGTCAGCGCCTCCTTCTTCTGGTCGGCCAGCGCGCGGAACCGCTCCCACCTGTGTGGCACCAGGGTCAGGGGGAACACCTCTGCCGGCACCGCACCCAGAGCGGCCCACCCTGCCCGCGGCTGCCCAGCCGTCCTGCCTGGAGCATCGTCCTGCCTGCCTGGAGCACCCATCCCTGCCTGAAGCACCCGTCCCTGCCTGGAGCATCGTCCTGCCTGCCTGAAGCACCCGTCCCTGCCTGGAGCATCATCCTGCCCACAGCATCCCTGCCTGGAGCATCATCCTGCCTGCCTGGAGCACCCATCCCTGCCTGGAGCACCCATCCCTGCCTGGAGCATCATCCTGCCTGAAGCATCATCCTGCCTGCCTGGAGCACCCGTCCCTGCACGGAGCGTCACCCTACCCACAGCATCCCTGCTCAGAGCATCATCCTGCCCACAGCATCCCTGCCTGGAGCATCATCCTGCCTGCCTGGAGCACCCATCCCTGCCTGGAGCATCTGTCCCTGCCTGGACCATCATCCTGCCTGCCTGGACCATCATTCTGCCTGCCTGAGCACCCGTCCCTACCCGGAGCATCATCCTGCCTGGAGCATCATCCTGCCTGCCTGGAGCATCATGCTGCCCACCTGAAGCACCCGTCCCTGCCTGGAGCATCACCCTGCCCACAGCATCCCTGCATGGAGCGTCGTCCTGCCTGGAGCTGCCCTGCCAGAACCACCCCTGCCTGCCCGCAGCACCCGCCACCCACCTGGCGTTGAGCTGCTCACGGGTGGCACGGATGCTCTCCTGGTTGCGCTGGTCGGTGGCCAGCAGCTGGTCGGCGATGCGGTTGACAGCGGCCACGCGGGACGCCAGGTTATTCATCTCCGGCTCCAGCGTCTCAAAGCTGCAGGCAGGGAGCAGGGACAGGGGCTCAGCACCCACCGGGAAGGACCGGGCCGTGCTGGGAAGTGGGGGGATCCGGTGCCGGCGCTCACCGCTGCTGCACCACCTCCAGGTCCTCCAGCTTGTCGGGGACGTGCATGGCGTGCAGCCACTGCTCCTTCTCGCCCACCCACAGCCCGCAGGCGTCCGCCTCGCTGCGCATGGTGTAGAGGCTGAGAGCGTCCTGCAGGTCCTGCCGCCGGCGCTCAGCTCGCGCCGCCAATTCCTGGTAACGCCGCTCCAGCGCCGGCAGCCGACCGGCCGCGCCGGGAAAGTCGGCGAAGGCGGGTGGCAGGGCGCGAGCCTGTTCGTGCAGGGCGTCGATGGCGGGGCGGTGGCTCCGCACCTCCTCCTGCACTTCCCGGTGCTGCCGGGCCAGGCTGCGGGTGGAATACTCGTCGTGGCCCATCTCGGGGCTGGACGCCAGGCGCAGGGCGTCCTCCAACCAGGCCTCTGTGTCCGCCGCCTCCGCCTGGAACTGGAAGAAGCCGGCGGCTTCCCGCAGGCGTCGCTCGCGTTCGGCCGCCAGCTCGGCCAACGCTCGCCAACGTCTTTCCATCTCCCGTACCCGCTCGGCTACCTCGGCCGCCCCTAGCCGGCCCTCGGCCGCCAGACCCCGGCCTCGGGCAAGCGCCTGCTCCAGTGGCCCCGCACGCCCGCTCATCTCCCCGCGGAAGGCGTCGTGCTGGCTCAGCAGGCGCAGGGAGCTGGTCAGATCCCGGCCGACGTCCTCAGAGGAGAGGAGACGTTCCTGCTCCCGCATCCAGGCTTCTTCCTCCCCGGTGTCCCAGAAAAATTTCCAGAGCCGCCGCGATTCCTCCAGCCGAGCCCGGCGCTGTCCCGCCAGCTCCGCCAGCTCCCGGTAACGCAGCTCCAGCGTGGCCACGCGCTCCCGCACCGCTGCCGGCTCGCAGGGCTGGTAGCCTGCGGGGACCCCCAGCAGGTCCCTGAGGGTGGCTCGGGGTGCACCAGCTGCCCTGGGGGGGCTGGGGGACATCCCAGGGGTTTGGGGGCCCAGGGGGCTCCGGCCGCCCCGGGGGGCTGAGGTCGGGGGACATCCTGGAGTTTAGGGATCTGGGCCACTCCTGGGTTTTGGGGGTCCAGGGTGCACCCACCCTGGGGGTCTGGGGTCCAAGGTCGAGGGCTGCCCTGGGGATTGGGGGTCTCAGGCCATCCCAGGGTCTGGGGGTTTGGGGTACACTGGCCCCCCGGGGGCCTGGGGGCCAGGGTGCTCCAGCCCTCCTGGGGATCGGGGGTCTGCCAGCATGCACCAGGGGTCCCGGGGGTCCCCAGGGTCTGCGGGGTGCCCTGGCCGCACTCACCCTCAGCGGGCATGGCGAATCGCTGCGCCGCGGTGCTCACCGCCCGCACCCGCTCCGCCTGCGCTGCGATGTCAGCCTCCACCAGCGCGTGGATCTGCAGCAGGTCGTCCACCCCGTGCAGGTGCTTCCCCAAATCCTGCGACTGCAGCCGACCCTACGGGATCGGGGAGGTGGGGACACGGCGGTGTCAGGGTCCGGCCGCTGCGTCGTCCCCCCCCTGGCTCCCCGCACCTGCCGCCACGCCAGTACCTTCATCTCCTCCATCCAGTCCATGAGATGCGCGAGGTCCTGCAGCATCTTCTGCAGCTCCAGGTGCAGCAGCAGCCGCTCGCGGCGGGCAGCCACCAGCTGCCGGAGGAAATCCCAGAGCCGAACCACGTTGTCACGACGAGTCAGGACGCGGCGGATGTCGTGGTAACGCTCAGCCTCCAGCTCGGCCGCCACCGCGCTCACCGCCTGCACCCGCTCACTGTAAGCCACGATGTCCGTCTCAATGGCCTCGTGTTTCCGCACCGCCGCCTCCACAGCCGACATGTCCGTCCCGAAGTTGTCCTGGGGGGGGGGACGGCGAGACGTAAGGGCAGGGTAGGAGCCGGCTCCTCTGTCCCTGGGGACCCCCAGTCACCCTGAGGTCAATAGGGGGTGGCAGTGGGGACCAGGACCCCCAGACACCTGGGGTCCCCAGAGTTGATGGCAGTAGGGAGCAGGACCCCCAGACACCTCAGGTCCTAGGGGTTGGTGGCCGTGGGGAGTGGGACCCCCAAACACCTTGGGTCCCTGGGGTTGGTGGCATGGGGAGCGGGACCCCCAAACACCTTGGGTCCCTGGGGATGGTGGTGGTGGAGAGTGGGCCCCCCAAACACCTGGGGTCCCCAGGGCCAGTGGCAGTGGGGAGCAGGACCCCCAGACACCTCGGGTCCTGGGGGTTGGTGGCCGTGGGGAGTGGGACCCCCAAACACCTTGGGTCCCCAGGGTTGGTGGCAGTGGGGAGCGGGACCCCCGAACACCCGGGTCCCTGGGGTCATTAAGTGGGGGTAGCAGTGGGGAGCGGGACCCCCATCGACCCAGTCCCCCCCACCGACCGGCACCTGAGAGACGAGGCGCTGGTTCTCGCTCAGCCAGGTCTCCCGCATGGCCGCCTTGCGATCGAATCGCGCCGCCAGCTGCTCCAGCTTCTCCTGCCGGATGAGCTCGGTGCGCAGCGCCAGCTCCCGCTCGTGCTCCGCTTTTTCCAGCCGTTCCCAGGCCTGCCGGCACGACTCCCCATCAGCCCCGGTACGGTACGGCACGGCGCCGTGCCGCCACCGTCCCCGTCTCACCTTGTTGATGTCAGAGATGAGTTTCCCCTCCCGTGGCACGTAGACCTTCTGGTTGTTGGCCCGCATCCGGCTCTGGACGGTGAAGAGCAGCACCTCCAGGTTGCCCTTCTCCATGAACCTGGAGAGGGGGGAGAGGTGACGCTGAGCCCCCCGCTGTACACCCCCAGCCCAGCCAGGGCGTGGTGGGGCCGGCATGGGGTCGGGGGGCTCACTTGGGGGGCTTCTCAACGGTGCGGTAGGTGTTGAAAGCCTGGAGCTGGTTCTGGACGCCGGGCAGCGCGTTGGCCAACTGCCGGTCGTTGAGGGTGAGGATGGTCTGTTCGATCCAGCCCAGCAGCTCGCCTGCCAGCTCCTCGTACTTCCCCACCAGCTCCTCCGCCTCCCGCGCCGCGTCCAGCACCTGCGGCGCCGGCCGTCTGTCCATCTGCTGTCCGTCCCCCCCCTTCCCTGCTCCGCCGGCCCCGGCTCATCCCGCCAGCCATCTGCCCGCCACCTGCCCGCGCTCCGTCCTGCCGGATCCCTGCCCGGCCGCCTGTCCGGCCCTCCATCGAGCATCCACCTCCTCCCTCCAGCCGCCCGGCTGTCTGTCCATCCATGTAGGCACCCATTCAGCTGTCTGTCCATCTCCTCTCTCCCTCCCTCTAGCCAGCTGCCCAGGTGTCCATCCGTTTGGGCACCCCTCTCCATCCGTCTGTCGGTCCATCCCTTTGTCCTCCTCTCCATCTAGCTGTCCATCCTCTCTCTCTGTCCGTCTGTCCATCCATTTGGGCGCCCATTCAGCTGCCTGCCCGTCTCCTCTCTCCATTTGTCTGTCTGTCTGTCCACCCCTTTGTCCTCCTCTCCATCCAGCTGTCCATCTCCCCTCTCTCTCTCTGTCTGTCTGTCCATCCCTTTGGGCCCGCATCCATCTTCTTCCTCCATTCCTCTGCCCCGCCCGTTCACCTCTCTGCCCCTCTCTCCCTCCCTCCAGCCCTCCATCTGTCCATCTGTCTGTCCGTCTGTCTGTCCGCCAGCCCCCTCTGCCCCGTCACCTTCCCGATGCGCTTCCCCTCCACCGCCAGCGCCTTCATCTTGGAGAAGTAGTGGTAGAAGGTGGCTACGTAGGTGATGATGGACTTCTCATCCGGCTGGTCCACGTTGACATCTGCGGGGAGCAGAGTGCGGGGGGTGAGTGCGGCCAGGCCCCGCAGCCCCCCACGGCCCCCCGTACCCCCCACAACCCCCCCGCAGCCCCCCCACTGCCCCCCAGCTCCTCCTCACCCTCAGGATCCAGCAGCTTGGTCAGACCGAGCTCGCGCTCGGCCAGGTTGAAGGCGCTTTGCAGGTTGTAGTGCGCGTTGCATCGCCGCAACGCGTCCATGTCCACCAGGTCCGGCCTGGGCAGCGGGAGAACCTCAGCCCCACAGCCCCTGCCCCACAGCTCACCCCGCGCCCCACATCCCCATCCTGCACCCCGCGTGCTGCGCCCCACGTCCCGCATCCCGCATCTCGCATCCCCGCATCCCGCATCCCACACAGAAGTCACCATGTGCCCCACGGCCCCTGCCCTGTGCCCCACGGCCCCTGCCCCACACAGATGTCACTGCCCCTGCCCTGTGCCCCACGGCCCCTGCCCCACGGCCCCTGCCCCACGCCACCACCGCCATGCCCCCCCTGCCCCACCTGTGCTTGTGGATGATGGCGTTGAAGGCCAGCCCGTCCCGCCAGCTCGTGGTGAAGTTGTGCACGTTCACGTTCGGGTACCTGCCAGGCACCAGGGTGAGGGCTCAGCCTGGGACCCCCAGGACCCCCCAGGATCCCCCAGGACCCTCCCGGGACCCCCTGCCCCACGCTCACCCCGCCGTCTTCATCTGGCACCAGAGCAGCAGCGCGTCCTTGGCCGACTTCTTCTCCTTGTTGTCCTCTGTCTCCACGCTGATGTCCTGGATCTGGGGGGGAAGCGTGGGGTGAGGGGGGGCCCCGGACCACCCCACGGCTGGGGATGGGGGGGAGGGCGCTCCCGGCTGGGGCAGGGGGCTCCAAGGTGGGGGCACAGACCCACAGCAGGTGCAGGGACCCCATAGTGGGTTCGGGGACCCCCACGGTGGGTGCAAGACCCCCACAGCAGAGGCAGGGACTCCTGCTGTAGATGTAGGGACCCCACAGCAGGTGCAGGGACCCCTGCAGTGGGTGTAAGACCCCCGTGGCAGATGCAGGGACACCGATGGCAGAGGCAGGGACCCCCATAGTGGGTGCAAGACCCCCACGGCAGATGCAGGGACCCCTGTGGCAAATGTAGGGACCCCTGCCATAGATGTAGGAACCCCGCAACAGATGCAGGGACCCCCACAGTGGGTGCAAGACCCCCGTGGCAGATGAAGGGACCTCCGCGGCAGAGGGAAGGACCCTCACGGTGGGTGCAAGACCCCTGTGGCAGATGCAGGGACACCTGTGGCAGAGGCAGGAACCCCCGCAGCAGAGGCAGGGACCCCCACAATGGGGGCAAGACCCCTGTGGCACATGCAGGGACCCCCACAGCAGATGCAGGACCCCCATGGCAGATGCAGGGACCCCCATGGAAGCTGCAAGACCCTTGCGGCACATGCAGAGATCCCCAAGGCAGATGCAGGGACCCCTGCGGCAGAGGGAGGGACTGTCACAGTGGGTGCAAGGCCCCCGTGGGAGATGCAAGGACCTCCACGGCAGCTGCAGGGACCCCCGCGGCAGAGGCAGGGACCCCCACGGAAGCTGCAAGCCCGCCCTGCTCCGCCGCGCCGGGGGTGGCGGTACCTGGAAGCGGAGGATGATGGTCCAGACGAGGCCGAGGGTGAGGCGGTGGTTGCCGTCCACGATGTCGTGGGAGCCCACGTTCTCCAGGTGAACCCGCTGCTCCTTGAGGAACTGCAGCGCCTTGTCCACATTCTCCAGGCAGTGGATCCGCATCCGGCCCTTGGTGGGCTTGGGCTGGACGGGGCAGGGGCAGGGGTCAGACCCCCCACCCCGGCACACGGGGAGGGGGCCCCAGGGGCTGGAAGTGCCGGGGAGGGTCAGCAGGGGTGGTGGGGTCCCAGGGAAGGGGCGCTCGGATGCCAGAGTCCCAGGAAAGGGGGTCCTGGGAAAGGGGTCCTGGGGAAGGGGGTGCCTGGGGGTCCCAGAGAAGGGGTCCTGGGTCTGAGAGTCCTGGGGAAGGGAGTGCCTGGGGGTCTCAGGGAAGAGGTCCCAGTTCTGGGTGTCCTGGGTTTGTGGGTCCTGGGGAAGGGGGTGCCTGGGGGGTCCCAGGGAAGGAGTCCCGGTTCTGGGGGTCCCGGGGAAGGGGGTGCCTGTGGGGTCTCAGGGAAGAGGTCCCGGTTCTGGGTGTCCTGGGGAAGGGGGTGCCTGGGGGGTCCTGGGAAAGGGGTCCTGCGCTTGGGGGTCCCGGAGAGGGTTGCCCCAGCACTGGGGTCCCAGGGAAGGGGCACCCGAACACCGGGAGTCCCAGGGAAGTGGGTGCCTGGGTGTTGCGTGGATGGGGTGCCCACCCACGGGGGTCCCTGGAGGGGTTGTGTGTGGGGGTCCCCACTCACCAGCTGCTCCCCCGAGAGCACCTCCAGCAGGCGCAGCAGCATGCGGCCGTCCCGCAGGTCGCTGTACAGGTCCCCCAGCCGGCAGGTCCCCCGCGCCAGGTGGGAGTTCACCCATTTGGTGAAGGTCTTCTTCTGCACCGCCTCGCGCTCGTCTGGGGGGGGGGGGTGTCAGCGTGAGGGGGGGGGTCCAGAGACCCCCACCCCCCCGCCAGAGACCCCCATCCCAGCTGGAGTTGGGGGGCCAGGACCCCCAACCCAGGGCAGCACCGTGAGGCTGGGACCCCCATTGGTGGGACCAGAGAGCCGGGTAACCCACCCCCCCAGCCGGGGCTCCAGGGGTCCCGGCCCCCCCCCCAAACCCAGGGGACCCAGGCGTTTGAGGACCCCTGATGGGGGGCAGGGGGGGCTGGGGGGTGCTCGGCTCCCCGTGACAGCCGTGCCCAGCGCCGGCCCCCGGATTAGCGGTAAGAGGATTTGGGGCTGGACCGTGGGGGGCTGGGGGGGGGATTGGGGGGTTTTGGGAGGCTGCAGGGGAGCTGGGGGGGAGATTGGGGGGGGTTTGGGGGGGATTAGGGGGTTTTCGGGGGGCGCAGGGGGTTTTGGGGGGCCGCAGGGGGGCTGGGGGGGAGATTGGGGAGTTTTGGGGGGCCATGGTGGGTTTTGGGGGGGACATTGGGGGGTTTGGGGGGGTTGTGGGCAGGGTGGGGGGGGAATTGGGGTGTTTTGGGGGGCCGCAACGGGTTTTGGGGGGCCATGGGGGACTGGGACAGCTGGAAGGTGCCCGGGGCGAAGGCACACACGTGTGCAGCGGGGCCCGAAGCCCACCACCGCGCACACGCGTGTGCACCGCTGACCGGGACCCACCGCCACGCACACACGTGTCCACCCACACTCCCCCCAACACACACACGTGCACACCGCCAGCCAGCAGGTGCCGGGGTGGGAGGCACGCGTGTGCAGGGCCGGCGGTCGGGTGCGTCGCACACGCGTGTGATCAGGTGTGCGAGGTACCAGGCGGGCACCATCAGGCGAGCGGCCGCCACTCAGGGTCACGGCGCACACACGTGTGCGTGTCACGGGGAGGGGGGGACAGGGTCCAGCTCGGGGGGGGGGGGGCACACACGTGCCAATGCCACCCCCCCCCCCCAGCCCCTGTTTGCTCAGCCGAGGCTGAACCAGACTCCAGCCCCTGGGGACGGTGTCGGGGGGGACACACACACGCAGCCGGACACCTGGGTGTCGCCCCCCCCCCGGACACTGGGGTCCCCCCCCAGACACCTGGGTCCCTGCTGCTCCCAGGGGGCGGGTGTGTCCCCCCCCAGTTGAGGGGTCCCAGGCACCCACCACCAGCCCCTCCCCACCCAGGCATCTGAGTGCACCCCCGCCCCCCCCACACCCCAAAAGTGACCCAGGTATCCGGGGGCGTCGGGCGTCACCCCCCCCCGCGGGGTTTGGGTGTGACGGTTTCGGGGTGCGGGGGGGGGGGGCGTGTGTGCTGTGGTTTCAGGGAGGCTCGTGGGAACCTGGAGGGATCTATAGGGTCTGGGGGGGGGACGGGACCGGGGATGGGGTGGGGGGGGCAGCTGCAGGGTCTGGGGGGGGGACCCAGAGGGACCCGGGGGGGGCACCTATAGAACCTCAAGAGACACCCGTAGGGTCTTGGAAAACACCTATAGGGCTCGGGGGGGAAGGCAGAGTGACTTTGGGTGGGGGCAGAGTGTCCGGGGGGGGGCACAGAGAGACTTGGGGGGCACAGATGGGGCCTACGGGGACGGGGGGGGGGACTCAGGGGGGCCCTGGGGGGGGCTGTCCCAGCACATGCTGGGGGTCCCCATCCCCCTGGGGGAGTCACCCCCGTGAGGGCGGGGGGGGGGGGGGGCCTGTCCATCCGTGTGTCCCCCCCCCGTCTCACCTTGGAGCTGCTTGAAGCGGAGCTGGGCTGGGCTGGCAGCGGCCGGGCAGAGCCGGGGGGCGGTGGGGGGCACGGGGGGGCAGTGGGCCATGGTGGGGGGGGGGGACACGGGTGGGGGCAACACACGGCGGGGGGGAGAGCAGGGTGCCGTGGGGCCCGACACCGCGACGGGGCCGGGAGGGCGAGGGCGGCGCCGGGATTTATGTCGGAACAGGTCGGACGGCTAAGCGTGCGCACGCGTGTGCGCCCGGGCACGCGTGTGCGCCCGGCGGTCGCGCGTGCGCTCGCATCCCGTCCGCAGGTGCACACGCGTGACGGGTGTGCACGCGCGTGTGCGCGTTGACAGGAGCAGGCGGGTGGGCGCACCGGCGGCCGCACACGCGTGTGTCCGTCTCTGCGCGTGCCCGCGTGTGCCGGCGTGCACGCCTGTGCGCGTGCGGCTGCGGGCACACCTGCGTGTGTGCGCACACACGTGCGTGAGGCTGCGGGCACACGCGTGTTCGCGGGCGCGCGCGCCCGTGCAGCCGCGTGCACCTGCGCCCTTGCGCGCGCGGCTGCGTGTGCACCTGCGTGTGCGTGTGCACACCCCGGGGGGGGTCACTCGCACACCTGCCTCCCCCGAGCTCCACCAGCGCCGCTGCCCCCCCCAGGGACCCCGACCTCCTTCCTCCTGCCCCCCTACCCTATTTTTTTTGGGTGCCCCCCCCATTTTAGGGTGCCCCCCATGTGAGGGTGCCCCCCCCCGTGTTTTAGGATGCCCCCCCCAAAACTTTTGAGGTCCCTTCCTATTTTGGGATGCCCCCTCCTATTTTGAGGTGCTGCCCCCTGCTTTTGGCATTCCCCCCCCGTTTTGAGGTGCTTCCCCTTGTTTTTGGGGTGTCCCCCCGTTTTGAGGTGCTCCCTGCTGTTTTTAGGGTGGCCCCCATCTTTTCGGTGCTCCCCCTTGTTTTTGGGGTGCCCTTCCCTATTTCGAGGTGCTCCCCCCTGCTTTCGGGGTCCTCCCGTTTTGAGGTGCTCCCGCTTGTTTTAGGGCGCCCCCCCGTCTTGAGGGGCACCCCCTTCTTTTGGGGGATACCCTCCCCTGTTTCAAGGTGCTCCCTGCTGTTTTTAGGGTACCCCCCCCTTTTGAGGTGCTCCCTTTTGTTTTAGGGGTGCCCCCCCCTCTTTTGAGGTGCTCCCCCCTGCTTTTGTGGCTACCCCCCATCTTTTGAGCTGCTCCTCTTTGTTTTTGGGGTGCCCCCCCTGTTTTGAGGTGCTCCCCCTTTGTTTGGGGGTCCCCCCATCTCGAGGTGCTCCCTGCTGTTTTTAGAGTACCCCCCCACACTTTTTGAGGTGCTCCCTTTTGTTTCAGGGGTACCCCCCCTATTTCGAGGTGCTCCCCCCTGCTCTTGGGGTACCCCCCCCACCCCCCATGTCGTCCCCCTCCCCATTTTGGGGCGCCCCCCCCCCGTTTTTACCTTTCTCCCCTGCGGCTTTAGCGGGGAGCGTATGTGTCCACACACACACCCCCCCCACACTATTTTTTGGGGTGCCGTGTGTCCCCCCCCCCTTCCCCGTACCGGCCAGCGCCTTGATGCGGGAGCGCTCGAAGCGTCGAGCCGAGCTGCCTTCATGGTCGCCCTCCTCCTCCTCCTCCTCGGCCCCGTCCCAGCGGTTGTTGACGTCGCCGTACTGCCGCTGCAGCTCCAGGCTGTCGTAGGCCGGGGGGGACAGCATGGCCGCCCTGGGGGGGTCCTGCCACCGGGGGGGGGAGGTCCTGGCACCGGGGGGGGGGGGTGTCCTGTCACTGGAGGGGGGGGGGTCTTGTCACTTGGGGGGGGTCGCACATGGAGGGGGGATGGTGTAGGGCAGGTGCAGGAGAGCGGGGGGGGGTACCCCCAATCTCATCTCCCCAGGGACCTGTCGTTCCCCCCCCCCCCAAACTGTGGGGGACCCCCCCGATCCAGGAGAGGGACCCCAGCCCTGAGGAGGGGGCACAGGGCACCCACAGAGGGACCCCCCCCCTCCTCCCTAGGGACCCCTGAGCACCCAGAGAACCCCCCGGATCCTTCCTAGTGACCCCTGACCCCCCCACGGACCCTCCCCCAAGACCCTCCCATCCTTCCTAGTGACCCCCAACCCCCCTAAGAACCCCCTCCCACTTCCTACCGACCCCTGACCCCCCCAAGAACCCCCCCCACCCCTGACTCCCCCCCAAGACCCCCCCATCCCTCCTAACGACCCCCAACCCCCCCCAGACCCCCCCCTCCTCTCTAGCGACCCCTGACCCCCCTCAAGACCCCCCCCAGCCCCCCCCCAATCCTCTCCGGCCACCCCGGACCCCCCCCCAGGGACTCCTCAAGACCCCCCCCCCATCCTCCCGTCCCTGGGGGGGTGTCCCCGTGTCCCTGTGTCCCGTCCCCCCCCCCACCTTTTCCCCCCACCCCCCCCACCCCGCGCCGGCTCCGGCCGGCAGCTAATGCTCTTAGTGCGGGGATCAGCGGCTGCCCCCCCCCGCGCCCCCCCCTCCCGTGCCGGGGCCCTGGGGGGGGGGGGGGCTGGGCACGCGTGTGCGGGGCGCAGGGCACCAACACGCGTGGGGTTTGGTTTGGTTTTTTTTGGGGGGGGGGGGCCCCGCAGCGCTGGCGGGACCCCGGGACAAAGCGAGGGGGGGGGGCTCTGCCCGGCGCTGCGGGGAGCGGAGCGGCTGCCGCAGTGCCGGGGGAGGGGGGGGTGTGCGGGAAACGAAGGGGGGGGGGACACGACGGCGGGGACCGGGGAGGGATGCGGGGCTTGGGGGGGGACGATGCGGGGCCGGGGGGATGCGGGGCCTGGGGGGGAGGGAAGATGCGGAGCCGGTGAGGGATCGGGGGTCGGGTCGGAGGTGGGGGGGGGCTCCTCTCCCGGTGTTTGTGTGTCCCGGTGTGTGTCCCCCCCCCGCCGCCCCGGCCCGGTCCTACCTGCGCGCTGCGGTGGCGGAGCGGGCTGAGGCCGCGGCAGCTCATCACACCCGCGGACGGCGCGGACGGGAGGGGCGGGGCGGGGGCGGGGCCAGAGCGGCACCGGGGGGCGGGGTCACCTGGAAGAGGGAGGGGGTTGGAGGAGGCAGTCGCCATGGTAACCCAGGCCGGCGCCTCCGCCGCGCGCGGGGAGGGGGCGGGGGGGCGGTTGCCATGACGACGGCGCCCGATGGCCCCGCCTGGGGGAGGTCGGTCGCGCTGCCCCCCCCCCTCCCTTTGCGCCCGTTGCCATGGCGACCCGCCCCGCCCCCGAGGGGGTCGCTGGCGCCCCCCTCTTCCTCCGCGCCGCCAGGGGGCGCTCGCGGGAAAAGGGGAGGGGGGGGCCGCGACATGGCGGACGAGGCCGTGCGAGCGGTGCGGGGGGGCCTGGGGGGGCTAGCGAGGATGGGGGGGGTCAGGGGTCCCCGGGGGGGGTCTTGGAGGGGGTCAGGGGTCTCTAGGGAGGATGAGGGGGGGGTCAGGAGTATGTCAAGGGTCCCAGAGAGGACTGGGGGGGGCTTGGGGGGGTCTTGGGGGGGTCTTGGGGGGGTCAGGGGTCCCTAGGAGGGATGAGGGGGGGTCTTGGGTGGTCTGAGAGGTTTGGGGGGGGGTGAGGGAGGATCTCTGGGGACGGTCGGGTTCCCTAGGAGGGATGAGGGAGGGTCTTGGGGGGGGTCAGGGGTCTCTAGGAGGGAGGAGGGGGAGGTCTTGGGGGGGTCAGGGGTAGGTCAAGGGTCCCAGAGAGGACTGGGGGGGGGGCTTGGGGGGTCTCTGGGGTGGTCAGGGGTCCCTAGGAGGGATGAGGGGGGGTCTTTTGGGGGGTCTCGGGGGGGGTCTCGGGGGTAGTCAGGGGTCCCAGAGAGGATTGGGGGGGGTTGAGGGGTCTCTAAGGGGGCTCAGGGGTCACTCGGGAGGATGGGGGGGTCTTGGGGGCTTTGGGGGTCCCTAGGAAGGCTGGGGAAGGGTCTTGGGGGGTCCCTGGAGAGGATGGGGGGGGTTCGGGGGGGTCCCCTCCATGGCTGCCGGTGCCCACAGGTGCTGGAGCGGCTCCTCCTTGGCCTGCGGCCCCCCGAGAGCCGTGAGCCGAGGGGGGGGTCCCTGCTGGTGACCCTGGCAGCGGAGGGGGACGGGGGGGACACGGGCAGGCCCCGCTGCACCATCACTGGTGCGTGGGGGGGGGCATGGGGGGGGAGACAGTGCGGGGGGGGGGGTCTGGTTGAGGGGACCCCCGACACCCCCCTTGTCCCCGCAGTGGCGGCCGGCGGGGAGCTGAGCCACGGCGTCGAGGCCAAAGACCTGCGGGGAGGTAGGAGACGACCCCCCCCCACTCGGGGTGGGGGTCCTCACTGTGCACCCCCCACCAAACCCCCCCACCAACCCTCCTTGCAGCTGCCCGGGGGGTGCTGGAGCTACCGGGGGTCCCCAGCACCCCCGCCCCGTGCTGCGGCCGGATCCTGCGCAGAGCCCGGCTGTGTTTGGCTTTCCAGGTGAGGCTGGGGGGGGGGACACCCCCCCCCAACAAACGCCCTCCTTCCCCACGCCCCAGGGTGACCTTGGGGGGGGGCAGAATCGGGGCCGGGGGCCCCCCGGGAGCACCCGCTCCTGCCGCAAGTAGGGCGGGTGGATAAATATAGCTGGGACGGCCTGGTTTTTGGGGGGGGGGGGACGACACACACAGCAGAATGGGGTCACCGGTGGGGGGGGGGCGGGTGGGCAGCACCCCAAAACCCACACCAGGGCCAAGGGGCCCCCAAACTGGTCCCAGTGCCTTGGTGGGGCTGGGCCCCCCAAACCAGTGTGAACAAGCAGGACACCCACCCCCCCGGGTCTGGCCACCCGGGGGGGGGCCAATTTGTGGGGTGCATCGGGGTGCCCCCCCAGCCCAGCCCTCTCTGTTCTCCCCCCCCCAGCTCAGCCCCCCCCCCGGCACGCTGTCGCCTGCCTGTGTCGCCCTGCGGCAGTTTCTCCATAAGACGAGCGTGGTGCACCCCGAGGTACCGTCCCCGGGGGGGGGACACACACACACCAGGGTGCACCCATGGGTGGGTGTGGGGGGGGTCTCCACATCAACCCCCGCCTCCCCCCAGATGGAATTTCACTTCTGCGTCAGTGTGAACGGCACCGTGGCCTCACACACCTACGGGTGAGCCCCCGGAGATACCCCCATCCCCACCCTGGGGACACCCCCCCCCAGGGGACACGGTGGGGGGGGTCCCCAGCCCTGGAGGGGGGTCCCCAGCCCGGGGGGGGGGTCCCAGCCTGGTGCCAGCCCCTTCCCTGGGTCCCGCAGGCGGGAGAACGCCTGGGCGCTGGCGGGAGCGCGGCTGCGGGTCCAGAGCCGGCACTTTGCACCGTATGGGATGGGGGGGCTTGAGGAAAGGGGGGGGGGGGCTTGGGGTCATCGGGATGCGGGAGGGGGGCGGGTGGGCTGGGGTCGGTGGGACGGGGACTGGGTGACCCAGAGTCCGAGGGACAGGGATGGGGACAGGTTTGGGGGGGGCCCAAGGTCAGCGGGATGGGGACAGGGATAGGGTGCCTGGGGGGGGGTCAGTGGGACGGGGACGGGGTGCCTGGGGGGGTCAGCAGGACAGGGATGTGGTTCCTGGGGGGGGGGGGGGTCAGCAGGACGGGGGTGCCTTGGGGGGGTCTGCAGGACAGGATGGGGTGCCTGGGGGGGTCAGTGGGACAGGGACAGGGATGTCGTGCGGGGGGGGGGTCAGTGGGATGGGGACAAGGACAGGGATGTGATGCCGGGGGGGGGGTGGCGTGTCCCCGCTGTCCCTGGGGTTCTGGGTGTCCTGGGCGGGGGGGGGGGGGCTGGACACGGCACCCACCTCCCCCATCTCCCCCCCCCGGGAACTCCAGGCTGTCAGACCCCGGGGTCGCCCCGCCCTGCAGCAGGATCCATCCCACGCTGGGGACCCCCATCCGTCTACGTGTCCCCCCCCCGGCTGCCGCGGCGGGCCTGGGGGGGGAACTGAGCATCGTCCCCGCGGCCGCATTCTGCCCCTGCCGCCGTCCCACCCCCAACCTGCCCACCTGCCTCGCCACCGCCGCCATATCCCGGGGTCCCAGTGGGGGTGTTTGGGGGGGGGGGGTCAGGGTTTGGAGGGGGGGGGCACGCATCGGGCCAGGCCATTCTCCTTGACTGTGGCCACTTGTTCCTCTACGACCCGGTGGGGCTACCGGCCACGCCGCCCCCACCCCGGTTTTTCCAGGATCCCTCCTGGCTGGCCGACTGGGAGCGATTCGGCTTCACCGTGGTCCCCCGTGGCCGGCCAGAGGGCGAGGAAGGTGCGTGTGTGTGTGGGGGGGTGTCCGGTGATGGCAGGGGGGTCCTGCCAGCAGGAGTACCCCCCCCCAGCACCCCATCTTGTCCCCGCAGAGCTGGTGACCCCCGATGCCGCCTACACCGTGCGGCACGGAACCGGCGTCCCGGGGGGGGACCGTCACCCCCAGACCCTCCTGCTCTTCCTCTTCCTCCGCCACGAGGATCCCTTCCAGGTTTACGATGCCGGTGCGTTGGGGGGGGGACGGACTGGGGGTGTCCCTGGCTGTGTGTCCCCCTTCCCAGCGTGATGGCCGCCCTCCCCAGCCGCTCGCTGGCTACTGCTGGCCCACCTGGACCAGACGCTGCTGAGCAGCCGCCCGGCGCTGGCCACCGGCCTCCGGACCCTCGTCCACCCCGTCCTGGAGGAGCTGTGCCGCCAGCACGAGGTGGGCGCCGGTGGTGTGGGGGGGGGGGGGTGCGGGGGGGGGGGGGTGTCACCAACACCCCCTGATCCCCCCCTCCCATCCCATCCCGCAGGGTCAGGAGCGGCTCGCACGGTCCTTGCCCGTCGTGCTGGATGCGGTGACGGCCGTGGTGACCGGCAGCACCAGCGCCCGTTTTCGGCGGGCCTGCCTGCGCACCATGCAGGTGGGGGGGGATGAACGGACCCCGGGGGGGGGGGGGTGTGGGGGGGGGGGTGTGACCCCTTCCCCGTGTCCCCACAGGTCAAGGACACCCCGGCGCTGGCTGCGGCCGTCCGGCGGAGCTTGGCCGAAGTCACCCACCGGCGTCTGCTGCCCTGCGCCTCCTGCGAGACCCCTGGGGACACCCGGCGGGGTGAGGGATGAGCCGGGGGGGGGGCAGGGGGGGAATCCACCCCCCCCATCCCCTTACACCCCCTTTGCCCCCCCACCATGGTCCCCAGAGGGTCCCCATGTGCGGAGGGGACGGCGGGCGGAGGAAGAGGAGGAGGAGGAGGTGTGTCCCCAGAGCAGGGAGGGACAGGTGGGCTGTCACTGGGGGGGGGGTCCCCAGGGGTGGCCCCCACCCCCTTAACCCCCCCATTGACACCCCCCCCGTCCTGCAGGCGTGGCAGCGGGAGGTGGCCAGCCTGGCTGAGTGGACGGGCTGAGGGACGGGGATGGAGCCCCCCCCCCCATATCCCTGTGCTGACCCAGTTCACTTGGTCCCAGCTGGTCCTGGCAGCCCCCCAGGATTGGTACCCCCAGCCCAGTTCTCCCAGTCAGTCCCAGTTCCCCCAGTCAGTCCCAGTTGCCCCAATCATTCCTAGTTCTCCCAGTTGTTCCCAGTTCTCCCAGTCAGTCCCAGTTGCCCCAATCATTCCTAGTTCTCCCAGTTGTTCCCAGTTCTCCCAGTCAGTCCCAGTTCCCCCAGTCAGTCCCAGTTGCCCCAATCATTCCTAGTTCTCCCAGTTGTTCCCAGTTCTCCCAGTCAGTCCCAGTTGCCCCAGTCAGTCCCAGTTGCCCCAATCATTCCTAGTTCTCCTAGTTGTTCCCAGTTCTCCCAGTCAGTCCCAGTTGCCCCAATCATTCCTAGTTCTCCCAGTTGTTCCCAGTTCCCCCAATCATTCCTAGTTCTTCCAGTTGTTCCCAGTTCTCCCAGTCAGTCCCAGTTCCCCCAATCATTCCTAGTTCCCTCAGTCGTTCCCAGTTCTCCCAGTCAGTCCCAGTTCCCCCAATCATTCCCAGTTCTCCCAGTCAGTCCCAGTTCCCCCAGTTGTTCCTAGTTCTCCCACTGTTCCCAGTTCCCCCAATTGTTCCCACTTCTCCCACCGGTCCCAGTTCCCCCAGTCGTTCCTAGTTCCCCCAGTCGTTCCCAGTTCCCCCAGTCAGTCCCAGTTCTCCCAGTCAGTCCCAGTTCCCGCAATTATTCCTAGTTCTCCCACCGGTCCCAGTTCCCTCAGTCGTTCCCAGTTCCCCCAATCATTCCCAGTTCTCCCAGTCAGTCCCAGTTCCCCCAATCATTCCTAGTTCTCCCACCGGTCCCAGTTCCCCCAGCCAACCCCAGTTCCCCCATCCCGGTTTCCCACCCAATTTCCATCTCCCCGCCCCTCCCCGCTCCCGGCCCCGCCCCGCAACGCCTCTCCCCGCCCCTTGACACGCCCCGCTCCCTCCCCCCCAACCTTAGCTCCCCGCAGCGCCTCGCTCCGCCCCGCCGGCCCCCTAGCCCCGCCCCGCGGCGCCCGGCCCCGCCCTTATCTCCGCCCCGCGGCGCCCGGCCCCGCCCCTGGCCCCGCCCCGCGGCGCCATGGCGGTGTCGGAGGCCGCGGGCGGCTCGTCCTGGGCCGCGGGTCGCGCCGGGCCGGCCCCGGGAGCGGCCTCGGGAGCGGCCCCGGGATCGGGCCCGGCCCCCGCCGCTGCCGCCGGGCCCGGGCCGTGCTGGGCCGCCGTGCTGGCCTGCCTCAGCCTGGCCTGCTCCTACGTGGGCAGCCTCTACGTCTGGGGCAGCCCCCTGCCGCGGTACGGGCCGAGCCGGGCCGGGGGTCTGGGGCGGGGGGGGGTCTATAAGGTACCTGGGGGAGGTCTGGGCATGCTCGGGGGGTCTGTGGGTTGTCTGGGGAGGTCTGTAAGGTAGCTGGAGGAGGTCTGGGGGTGCCCGGGGGGTCTGTAGGGTGTCTGGGGGGGTCTATAAGGTACCTGGAGGAGGTCTAGGGGTCCTAGGGGGGTCGGGGGGGGGGTCTATAAGGTACCTGGAGGAGGTCTGGGGGTGCCCGGGGGGTCTGTGGGGTCTCTGGGGGGGTCTATAAGGTAGCTGGGGGAGGTCTGGGCATGCTCGGGGGGTCTGTGGGTTGTCTGGGGAGGTCTGTAAGGTACCTGGGGGAGGTCTGGGGCTCCTAGGGGTGTCTGGGGGGGTCTATAAGCTACCTGGGGGAGGTCTGGGGGTCTATAAGGTACCTGGAGGAGGTCTGGGGGCGCTAGGGGGGGGGTTGCGGGTGTCTGGGGGGTCTGTAGGGTACCTGGGGGGGTCTGGGAGGCTATAGGGTACCTGGGTGAAGTATGGGCATCCTGGCAAGGTCTATGGGATATGTGAGGGAGTCTGGGGGGGCTATAATGTACCTGGGGGATGTCTGGGGGTCCAGGGGGGGGTCTGGGGGGTTTATAGGATACCTGGGAGGGGTCTGGGGTGCATTGAGGGTATCTGGGAGAGTGTCTTCAGGGTGTTGGGGGGTTTATAGAGTATGTAAGGGGCGGTTGTGGGGTCCCAGGGGAGCTCCTTAGTGTCTGTGGGGTGGGGGGTGCTGTTGGGGCAGCCCCCCCACCCCGTGCTGACCCCCTCTGCCACAGGGACCACCCGTCCGTCATCAAGCGGCGTTTCACCAGCGTCCTGGTGGTCTCAGGGCTCTCCCCAGCCTTTGTCTGGCTCTGGAAGGAGCTGACGGGTGTCAAGGTGAGGTTGGGGGGGGGGTGTGATTTTGGGGGGGGACACACAGGGACAACACACCCCTGTCCCAAACGGTGCTGACCCCCCTTTCCTCTCCGCAGCCGGACACCCCGCTGCCGGCGCTCCTGGGGCTGCGCCTGGAGGGGCTGGTGCCGGCCACGCTCCTGCCGCTGCTGCTCACCATGGTAGGTGTGGGGTTGGGGGGGGGGGGGCACAGTCCCCTGGCCCCCCCTGACACCCCCTCTCTCCCAGATCCTCTTCCTGGGGCCCCTCATCCAGCTCTCCATGGACTGTCCCTGGCGCTGGCTCGACGGTGTCAGGGTGGCTTTCGGTAAGGGGGGGACATGACTCAGGGAGGGAGGGGTCAGGGGCTGAGGGGCGGTGGGTAGGGGGTCCCAAGCAGGGTGGTGGATAACGGGGTGGGGGCTTTGGGGGGGCAGCGGGGGGTTGGGAAAGGGGACATGGGGGTGGTTGGGGACCTGAGGGGATTCGTGAGGTGTGGTGACCTTGGGGGTGGCCGAGTTGGGTTTTGCGGGGGGGGCACCTGTTGGGTCAGGGGACCCCAAAGTGGGCAGCGGGTTTTGGGGTCAGCAGCGGTGGGTTTTGGGGTACGTCCTTCTCCCACAGACCCCCGTTTCTGGGCGCTGTGCCTGGGCGACGTGCGCTGGCTGCGGAACCAGGTGGTGGCTCCGCTGACGGAGGAGCTGGTTTTCCGCGCCTGCATGCTGCCCATGCTGGTGCCCTGCACCGGCCCCGGCCCCGCCGTCCTCGCCTGCCCCCTCTTCTTCGGCGTGGGTGAGTGCAGCCCCCCCCCGGGGACACCCTCCCACCCCAGAACCCCCAAACCAACCTTCACGGCCCCTTTCTTTCCCCCCCTGCCAGCCCATTTCCACCACGTCATCGAGCAGCTCCGGTTCCGGCAGGGTTCCGTCGGTAGCATCTTCATGTCGGCAGGTACTGCTGCAGTGGGGGCGGTGGGCTATGGGGTGCCCGGGGGGGACCTTGGGGTGCTGGGGGGGGCAGATATGGAGTGCTTGGGGCAGGTTGGGGTGCCTGAGTGGGGGCCCAAAGGAGCGTGGGGTACCCAAGGTGGGTGGTGGTGCAGTGTAGGGTGTTTAAGGGGCATTTGGGGTGTCTGGGGGGGGATTTGGGGTGTCTGGGGCAGTGTGGGGTGCCCTGAGGGGATACAGGATTCCTGGGGGGGGCCTATGGGGTTCCCAGGCGGGTCCTTAGGGTGCTGGGGGGTGGGATATGGAGTGCCTGGCACAGGGTGGGGTGCCCGAAGGGGGATGTGGGGTGGGGAGGGGGTGTGTAGGGTGCCGGGGGGGGGCACAGGCTGCTTAAGGGACATATGGGGTGTCTGGGGGGGGGGATGTGGGATGCCCGGGGCAGTGTGGGGTGCCCTGGGGGGATACAGGGTTCCTGGGGGGGGGAGTATGGGGGTGCCTGGCCGCCCCCCCCGACCACCCCAACCCCTCCCCGCAGCTTTCCAGTTCTCCTACACAGCCGTCTTCGGCGCCTACACGGCCTTCATCTTCCTCAGGACAGGTGGGGCGTGGGCAGGGCTGGGTGGGGGGGTGGGGGGCAGGGGGTGGCTCAGCCCCTCCATCCGCCCACCCTCTGTCTGTCTGTCCATCCGTCCCACAGGCCACCTGGCGGGCCCGGTGCTGTGTCACTCCTTCTGCAACTCGATGGGGTTCCCGGCGGTGGGGGCGGCGCTGGAACACCCCCGACGTCGGGCCTTGCTCCCCTGTTACCTGCTGGGGGTCCTGCTCTTCCTCCTCCTCCTGCACCCCCTCACCGAACCCGCCTTCTTTGGGGGGGCTCCCGTCTGCACCCCCCGTCCGGGGGCCCCCCCCACCTGCTCCTGACCCGGGCGCGGGGCGCCCGCCCCGGACCCCCGACCCCCCCCGACCCCATTTTTATAGGTGCCACCGCACAGAGCTCTATTTTTGTGATTAAAGTGCTTTAAACCTTGGTGCGCAGGACTGGGAGAGACTGGGATGGGACTGGGACGAGATGGGGAGGGACTGGGAGGGAGCGTGAGGGCCTGGGACAGAGTGGGAGGGAGTGTGAGAGACTGGGATGGGACTGGGACAAAACTGGGAGAAAGTGTGAGAGACTGGGATGAGATGGGGAGGGACTGGGAGGGAGTGGAATAGACTGGGACGGGACTGGGAGGAGATAGATGGGGAGGGAGTGGGAGAGAGTGTGAGGGACTGGGACAAAACAGAGGGAATGTGAGGGACTGGGATGGGACTAGGAGGGAGTGGAAGAGACTGGGACGAGATGGGGAAGTATTGGGAGCGAGTGTGAGGAACCGGGAGAGACTGGGATGAGATGGGGAGGGACTGGGACAGACTGGGATAGACCTGAGAGAGACTGGGGCAAGGCAGGGAGGGATTGGGATAGGACTGGGACGGGACCAAGTGGGGGCCTGGGCCTCACTGGGACTGGGTTGGGCTGGGGCCCAGACTGGGCTGAACTGGGATTCGGCCCAGTTCGGACTGCGACGGGGCTGGGGGGAGGAGGGGCGCTGCCCGAGCTCCTCCCGTCCGCCAGGGGGCGCTACCGCAACCAGCGAACACGCGCCCTGCCCAGACAGGTAAACCGGCCGCGGCGTTCGACCATTGGACCGCGCGAAAGCCAATGGGGCCGCCGCGTGGGCGTGACCCCAGGCCCCGCCCCCTTCAGGGATCACCCTCTGCCCCTTTCCAACGGCGCTTTATTCCCCCACGTGACCGCCGTACACCCGCTCCGCCCCGCCCCACCGCCGCAGGGCTCCGCCCCCAGGGCCCAGACCCCGCCCCCCGGCGCTCCCCCGGGTCCCGCCGCCCGCCGGCTCCGCCGCCCCGTCCCCGTTTAGGGCGGGTTGTCGCAATCGCGATCGTGATCGGCGTGGGCTCCGCCGCCGCCGCCGCGGGTGGTCGGCCCGTGGCTGTGGGCCTTGCGGATGTGGCGGTAGAGGTCCCCGGACTGGGTGTAGCTGCGCAGGCAGTGACGGCACTCGTAGGGACGCTCCCGCGTGTGCACGGTGGCATGGCGGCGCAGGGTGTAAGAGCAGGAGAAGGTTTTCCCGCAGGTGGGGCAGGTCGGCGCCTCTTCGGCGAAAAGCCCGAAGCCCCCGCGCCCCTCCAGCGGCGGCAGGAACAGCGGCTCCCGCAGAGCCGGCAGCCCAAAGGGCAGCGGTTCTCCCGACGTCTCCCCAAAGGCTGCGGGCCGTGGGGCACGGGACGGCCCAGGGAAGAGGCCGGCGGGGCGGCGGGTGCCCGCCTCGGGCTCCTCATCGGAGATGACGATGGCCTCGACCTTGACGGCAGCGGGCAGCAGCCCCCCGGGAGCGGCAGGTGCCCAGGGCCCAGCGCAGAGCCCCCCTGGAGCAGGCAGCTCGCCCCCGGGGAAGGTGGCGCGGGGGGCGGCCTCCGTCGAGCTGCTGGGGCTGGGGAGGGGGACCTCCGGGGGGGCTGCGCGGGGCCAGTCGCCCTCCATGCCGGGCTGCGTGGTGTCAGCCACGTCCACGCGGGACGCCGGCGGCTCAGGGGGGGGAGCGCCCTGCTCCTCGCTGCTGCCAGCCTGCGGGGCCGGGCCGGGGAGGGCCAGGAGGGGCACCCCGGGGCTGGGTGGGCGCTGCTGGGGGGCGGCGGGCGGCAGCGGGGGGCTGCCAGGGGCGTCCTCCTCCCTTTTGGTGCTGTCGGCCTCAGCTGGCACCCGCGCCTGCAGCTTCTTCTTGCAGAGCTTGACGACGTCGTTCATGTGCAGGTAGCTGGCGGCCGCCAGCACGTCCTCCAGCGGCGTGGCGGCCAGCGCCAGCCGCCCCTCGTACATGAACTCCAGGAGCAGCCCGAAGGCGGGTGGCGTGACGATCTCGCTGTTCAGGCAAACCAAGTCGCCTTTGTCCAACCGCTCGGCGTAGCACATGTGGAAGAAGGCGCTGCAGGCGGCCAGGACGGCGCGGTGAGCCGGGAACGGGGCGCTGCCCACCAGCACGGTGCAGTCGCAGAGGAAACCCTGGGCCCGTTGCTCTCGCAGTCCCCGCAGCAGCTGCCGGCTGTGCTCGGGGAACTCCATGGCGTCCCGCGGGGGTGTGCCGGCCTGCGGGGGGACAAGGAGGGGCTGGTGGCAGTGGCGGGGGGGGGGGCTCAGCTGGGGCTGGCCTGCCGAGAGGGTCTGGCCCGGCCGGGAGGCGGCAGGGCTGGCCCGGCGGGGCCCGTTCAGCCCCGGTGGGGCTCTTTCATCCCCGGCAGGGCCCGTTCAGGCCCGTTCAACCCCGGTGGGGCCCCTTGAGCCCCGGCAGGGCCCGTTCGGGCCCGTTCAGGCCCGTTCATCCCCGGTGGGGCCCCTTGAGCCCCGGCAGGGCCCGTTCAGGCCCGGTCATCCCCGGCGGGGCCCAGTCAGGCCCGTCCCGGTTCCGCGCTCCTCGTCCCCACTCACCACAAAGCAGCGGCCCGGCGAAGCCCCGCCCCTCCGCGCTGATTGGCAATCCGACCGGCTGGCCGCCCGCGCTCCCATTGGTCCGGTAGCCTGCCGCTCAACGAGGCAGGGCCGACGGGGGATCAGCGGCGGCTGTTGATTGGTCGCGGCCTACCGCCACTCATGGCGGCGGGCCGCTGACTGGCGACTGTTGACGCGCTCCCGGGAAGAGGCGGGCCGCGGTTGCCGTGGCCGTGGTTGCCATGACCGCGGGGGCGGGGCGTTGCCGGGGAAGCCCTCAGCGGGCGGGCGGTCCCCGGGGCCGGGAGAGTGTTCTGATTGGACTCTCGGATGTGTCGCTCAGCTTTTCCGCGCTTTCATTGGTTTGCCGATCCCCCCCGCGCGGCGTGTCCCCGCCTCTTCCCTATCTCGCGCTCTGATTGGAGCCAGCTCCCATCCCTCACCCCTCGCGCGCGCCAATCGCGAGAGGGAGAGGGGCGGGGCTGCGGTCTCCCCGGCAACCAGGTGATACGGGGCGGGGCTGGAGCCAGGGCGCGCCGGCGGGCCCCTAAGCTCCGCCCCGCAGCGGGTGGGGGGAAGTGGGCGTGGCCGAAGGAGGGTTCGCGGGCGGGGCTCCCCTCAGCCAATGGGACGCGGCGGCGGGGGGTGGGGGGTGGGGGGCGCGCCAGGGGCGGGGTGAAGGGTCAGGCCCGATCCAAGATGGCGGCGGCGCCGGGGAGGTGAGCGTGCGCCGGGGGGGGGGGGGGGGGGTGTGGAATCCCGCGGCCGGGACCGTACCCCTCCCCCTTCCCTGGGGGGGCACCCCACGTTCCGAGACCCCCCCCTTCTCCGGGACCCTCCCCTCTCCCCGGGTCCCCACCCCCACCCCCTTGGGCCTGAGCTGCGGCCCAGCCCCGCCACCCCCCCGCCCCGTCCCCGGTCGGACCCGGTATATGTGTGTTCGTGTGTGTCCCCCCCGCAGGCGGAGGCCGGTGGTGCTGCTGTGGGCGGCCCTTTGCCTGGCGACCGCCCTGGCCGTGGACCGGAGCAACTTCAAGACGTGTGAACAAAGCGGTTTCTGCAGGTGGGGGGCGTTAGCCATGGTTTTGGGGGGGGAAGGGCTCAGGGTTTGTTGTCACCCCCCCCACACACACACCCCCCCCTTTCTTGCTTCCCCACAGGCGCCAGCGCGGCCTGCAGCCCGGCCACTCGCCATACCGGGCCCTCCTGGAATCGTTGCAGCTCGGACCGGACGCTGCCAGGTTACAGCTCGTTAACGAAGTCACCAAGGTCCGTACCGGGACCAGGGAAAACGCGGAGGCAGTGACCAGCACCGTCCTGCCGAGACCATGTCTGTATATCCATCCTTTCCCTCCCACACACACCCTTTTTTTCCAGGTCCCGCTGCTGCTGGAGCTGTGGGGGCTGCAAGGGAACGTCACCCGTATCCGCATCAAGGAGCTGAACCCGCTGCGGCCGCGGTTCGAGGTGCCGGATGTGCTGGTGGCCGAGCCACCGGTGGAGCGGTGAGTGCCGGGTGGAGGGGAGGGGATGCGGAGATGGGGACACACACGTTAGCCGGGGCGGGGAGTGGGGGGACGCAGCCTCTATCGGCACCTCCCTTCCCCTTTCCGGCAGGTTGGCAGTGACGGGGCGAGACGAGGGGAGCCTGGAGCTGTCGCTGGGCCCCGCCGGACACCGGTTGCTGGTGACAGAGAAGCCATTCCGCATGGACCTGCTGCAGGGACGGGAGCTGCTCTGCAGCGTCAATGCCCGCGGGCTCCTCTTCTTCGAGCACCTCCGACAACGCCGGGACTCGTGAGTGCGGCCAGGGGTGGGCAGCTCTGCGGCCGGGTGGGTGGGACCGGGTCTCCCCCTGCTCCCCAGGTTTCCCCCCCCCACTCCAACCCAGGGCACCCAGCAAACCCCCCCTGGGGAGCTCGGGGTGCTTGGCTGTCCCCACCAGTGAAGGTAAACCCTAGGGAAGAGGGAGGCGGGGAACAGCAGCGTTCCAAAGGGCCCCCCACCACCCACCCCGAGAGGGTGGGCAGCCCAAGGGGAAGGGGTGGGGGGTGGGGGGGAGCCGGGCCGGGCCGCGTCTGTCTGTCCGTCCGGCGGCTCCTCGCACTGACTCTCGCTGTGTTTCTGTTTCTGGCTGCGCTTCCCCCCCGCCCGCGCCCCAGTTTCTCGGATAAAGTTAGTAGCTCGGTCGGTAGCTTGTGGGATAAGATCAAGACCCTTTTCCATAGGTAAATTTGTGGCTTCTGCTGCTGTCTCTGCCCCCCCCGCCCCCCCCGGGCCCCCAGCGGGAGCCCTGGCCAGGGGACCCCCAGGGCAGTGTCCCCCCATAGCCCCCCTGGGCCGGGCAGGCCCCAGTGGGAGGGAGGAGGAAGGGGCAGGAGCGGCCGGGGCCGTCCCCGTCCCCCCAAAAGTGAGGAACTGCCCCCCCCACCCCGAGTGAGCTGGGGGGGGTGGTTGGGGTGTTGTCCCCACCTTCAGGGCCCCGAATGAGTGCCTGCTGGGGTGTCCTGTGTCTGTCCGTGTCCCCCCCCACCGCGAACCTGCTGCGTGCGTGACTCTTGCCTGCGGCGACCGGGATGCCCTGGGACCTTATAACCGCCCCCCCACCCCCACAGGGACACCCCCAGGGAGCCCACTGCGGAAGAAGGGGGGGCTGCCGAGGGGCAGGAGGAAACCACTGGTGGGACGGAGGACGCCAGTAACCAGAGCGAGAAGGTATTACAGGGAGAGGGGCTGCGGACGAGGTGCTGGGGTCCAGCAGGGAGTTGGGCTCCCCCCGTATTTTGGGGGGGGGGGGGGAGAACCCCTCTCTCCACCCATCCCTAACGGC